>NW_024581088.1:8117098-8248120 GCF_017639235.1 Corvus kubaryi
TCCTCTCCAGCCTCTCCCAGCGCACATCTGGCGGTGCCCGCATCCCCTCCAGCCTCTCCCAGCGCACATCTGGCGGTGCCCAGCGCCGCTCGGGGCCGCTCGGTGGCCAGCAGGGGACGCGCGGAGGGCGGGCGGGGGCGGGCGCAGGTGCGGCTCCGTTTCCGCCTCGTCCCGCCGGGGCAGCGGCTCCGCGGAGCGGCCGCGACTGAGGCCGGAGCGCAGGTGGGTGCGGGGGGCAGCGGCTCGGCTTTGCTCGGCTGAGCTGAGCCTAACTCGGCGCGGCTTGGGGCGCTCCGGGCGGAGTTGGAGCTGAGTTTCAGCGCTCGGCGCGCACCGGCTGTCGGGCACCTGTAGGAAAAGCGCCGTGCCCGGGATCCGTGGGTTCTGGGAATGGGGAGCAGCTTGGAGGGGCCCGGGGCACCCACAGCCGGGGCTCCAGGGGTGGGAGAGTTCCCGGAAAGGCTGCGGAGAGCGCTCCGGGAGCAGCTGGGTGATCGCCGGGATGTGTCCTGGGAGCCTGGGCTCCTCAAGGGAATGAACTGTAAGGGGCAAAGATGTGGAGGGAAACCAGCCGGAGATGGGAGGTGAAAGCCATGTGGGAAAGTTACCAGCCACGTCCTGCTTTTGGGAGCTGCTGTTGGGCTTGCGCGGGTTGTGAGGCGGGGGAAGCCACGTGCATTCCGTGGAAGATGGCGTGTCCTGATTTTTGGGCGCTCTGGGATGATGGCTGTTGTATGTGCGGGTAACAACGTCATGCTGTGCCCACCCTCGGGGTTTTTGGGGTGCTGCAGGTTGGCTCAGGTGCTCTCCAGCACCTGGTCAAAGTCCACGGCTTTCGTTCTGCTCCTAGCAACGATGACCAGGGCGATAAAAACCTTGGAGTGGCCACGGTTGTGGTGTTGTTCAAAGGATGCCTAAAACCAGTATTATGCCTTGAGGATGCTGAGAAAAGTTATTCCATCTTCCAGATGTGCTGGCAGGCCTGTGGCTCAGAGGAGAGGGAATTTTTGGCGAGGCCTGGCTGCTCAGCAGAGCTTCTCCACTGGCCACGAGCTGTTCTTTTCCTGGTTCACCCGAGGTTACCCGTGAAACTCCCTGGCACGTGGCTCTTCTGCAGGGGATTCCTTGACAAACGCTGGCCTGTGCTCAGCATTTCCCTCTGTCCGATTCTTTCTAAGAAACCTGATGCTTCTCTGGAGGCTGGGAGATGCCACACGCCAGCCTCGGGCCTCCCGAGCTTTTTAGCATATCAGAATAATGAAATGAGTTTCTCTAATTGGCCATTTAGATGCTAATTTGCTTCTCCCAGGCCTATGCCAGATCAACCTGCCCCAGAACGCGAGTCAGAGAGAGCCTGCTGTCTTCATGAATTATTCACTTTGCGTAACGCACCTGCCTGGCTGGGGATCAGGAGGAAATGGGTCCAAAGTCTGATAAATAAAGATACACCTTGGCAGGTGGAACCGTGCTGGCTTTCCTCCCCGGCATCAAGGGGTGCTGGGAGGCTGCTTTGCTTTGGCAAAACCTGTTTTTTTTTTCACAACTCACCATATCTCAAGTAGCCACACTAACAAGTGCCTCTCCTCAATAAAGGATTGTTGGTGCTGGATGTCGGCTTTCCTGCAGAGCTGATTTTATCTTCCCACTCACAGGACTGGCATGGATCTCCAGGGCATTGTATTTTAAAAGCTCTTTATAAATTCCTTCTTAAAAGCAGTTTGGCTTCTTATTGCTGCTGCCGGGATTGGGAAGCAGCTCTGGTGGGTAGGAAACTTCTTGGTTTTCCCCCCATACCTCATCCTCACACAGTTCTTTGCCAGCTTGGCCTTACACCATGAGGACACCTCCCAGCTGGTGTTTAATTTGGGCTGGGCCAACCAGAATGAGGATCTGAATGAGGTCGTCCCCATTTTGCTGGCTTAGACTGAGCTTTCATGGGGGGACAGACTGGGGAAAGTCTGTCTGATTGAGTCCTTAAGCTGCTGTCCCAAAGCTTTGTGGTGTTTGCTTGGGTGACGTGTTTTGGCTTGGGCTGCAGAGCTGCAAGTCAAGCCTGATCACAGTGGCTTCCCTGTGTCTCTTGGCTCCCCATGTGCTGCTGAGGGTTCATAAGGAATGGCAAAAGGCTGCTCCTCAGCCATGCCCAGGTGTCTCTCTGCCTGGCAGAGGTGCTGGGGATCTCCTGGCTCTGCTGTGCTCGTGCTTGCTGCCTGCTTAGCCCTTATAAAATCATTTTACAGCATTTTATTGGTGCCTCCAGCAGGCTCCTGCTGGAGGGGCTGACAGACTGCTGGATGTGGGTGTGAATGAGCAGTTCAAAGTGGTTTGTGTGTGAGAAGAACTTCTCTGAAGCCCTGATTCAGCCTTGCTCTGGCTCCACTTGGCCAGACCATCAAAGCCAAGTGCGCATCTTCCGCACGCTCCTACGGCCCCCAGGGCTTTTCTGCCACTTCAAACCAGCCATGTGCTTTGAAATACAGCCGTGGGGCTTTAAAACACGAGGGGGAGAGCGGTGTCTGGAGCAAATAACCTTTCCCTGCTGTGTCTGGGAGGAAAAGGGACCGGCTGGTGGGCTGGGTTAACCTTATCAGTGCCTGCCACTCATTTACCCTCTGTCATGGCAACACGAGCAAACACTCACTCAGTTGCCAAGGTTCCCCAGGGATAATGGGGTCTGGCAGGAGCAGGGAGTGATTACACTGCTTCCTTTGAGGGAGCAGCCGCTGGAAGGGAAAAACGGGCCAGCAGGTACCTGGGAATCCTGGGGGAGGTGACGCCCCAGGAGCAGGTGAGGTAATTGCACCGGCACAGCACAGCTTGGGAATTGGGAGCTTGGCTCTAGCTGACTGTTTAGTTTTGATTTTTTTTAAATGAAGTATTTAAAAAAAAATTGTCTAATTAATTTCCTATGAAAACAAATTAATCTAGGCACAAGCTGCTCAGCTGAAATAACCAGGCAAAGGAAAGCTGACTTTCAGGCCTCCTCATGGGCCTGGGTAGGACGTTTTTGTATTTGCAGGGCTCTGAGGAATTGATGCTTCGTGGGCACCCGTAATGAGCTGGTGCAGGCTGTGCTGTCACTGCATGAGGAGGTTTTTCTGCTGCCATGAGTGCCCCAGTGTCAACCCTTCAGCTTTAAGTTTGATGTAGTCAAGGTAAAGTCAACATGTCTGAGGTGGAGGAGTGGGGAAGGGACTTGGTGTAGTGAGATGATGCTGAAAAAGCAAGCTGGTAAATTCGGGGCAGGAAAAGGTTGAGGTTGTTAAATACAGAGCTGCAGGCTTGGTCAGGCCCTGCATGATCCAGGAATCTCTGGAGGCTGGGAGGGTGATCTGGATAAGCATTGCTGTGTTGTGCTTTGATCTTATATTCTTCTTTAAGCATCTGCTCTGGCAGCTGGTGAGGTGGCAAGTATGACCTGCTGTGTCTGTGCTCAGTTATTGAGGTACAATACATGATGTCCATGTTGATGTTCTGCTGAGAAAACCTGGCTTCCTTCTCAGAAATTCTTTGAAGAGCACCATGTCCGAGGGCTGTGTCTGCCTGCCATTGTTCCCTTTGCTCAGGCCCCACTGGAAAGCTTCTCCCTCCCAGACTGAAGTCATGTTCTCAGTTCTGGTTGCCAGAGTACAACTCTTATCGTGGAGACAGCAGAGACAGAGCCACGTCAGAGCTGCAGGCAGGGATGTGCTCGGTTCTGCATCCTCCAGGATGCTCCTGGCCCCACATGAAGGGTTGGCTCTGCAGGGCAGCGCTCCTCCCTCGTGCCAAGGGCAGCCAGGTGGACTCAGATTTAATGAGGTTTTGTTTCACATGACTTCCTCCATCACAGGAAAGGAATGAACAGGTGGAGTGGTTTTAAAGCAGGTCACAGAATATCAATAAGAGCTCCCCTTTGAATTCTGAATTCGGGTAAAATGCAGAATCTTGGAGTGGGAGGTTTTCTTTCTGTGACACTCAGTGCTTGTGCTTTGCTGTCAAACTGTGTGCAGGGCACTTGCAGGTGGGCCAGGAGCTGTGGATTTCTCTTGCTCTCTCACTGGTAGAGACTGGCTGCTTCTACCCCTCAGTAGTTTGTTGAGAGGAGAGGAAGACAGGGAGGGGATGGCTCGGTGCTTACGAGTATTTCTGAGACAGAATGCAGGACTGCACGAGGGGGATGTTTCACCACAGCCCATGGAAATGACTCCCCAGGCTGGCGTGGTGTTGCTATCTGGGAGTTCCTGGTTTCCCTGTACTGCTTGTCCTGTACTGAGATAAGAGGGAAGATGCTTCACAGCTTCCACTCCTCTGGCGTCATTCCCATGCCCATGAGAGACAGTCCTTTCCCTCCAGTCCTGCTTTCCCCCCAGCAGACTGTGCCCTGCAGTCCCATTCCTGTTTCCTTCTCCAAGGTGTGTCCCCACCAGGCTTCTTCCAGAGGCAAAGGTGCAAAGGCAGCAGCTCCCATCAGAGCAGACGGCACATCCCGGTGCTGCCGAAAGACAACGCTCCTGTAAATATTTCAGGGAATAATCTCTCTGAAGGCTCTTTTGGGATCTGATGGTTCTTCAGGCTGTGCTTTGTTTGCCTTCTCTCTTTGCAGATGCTGCTCAGGGAATGGTGGAGGACAGAAAGCGTATGCTGAGTAACAAGAGGCAAAAGACCATGACATTGCTTGTTTTTGTTCAGTCACGCTGAGCAAAGCTCACTGTGCTGTGAGGCTGGAGAATGCCTCGAAGCATCTCCTGAGAAAAATGCTCAGCTCATGTGCTCTATTCTGACTCGCCTTCAGCTCTGGTAGAGCAGATAAAGCTCTGTTGAGGAGGGGCAGATGCTTCCAGCACAGCTTTTGCCACCCTGGAAGCACAGCTGCTGGCAGAGCAAACTCTTCTGCCCTGGCTGTGCTGTGGGGCTCATCTCCAGCTCCAGCTTTTATTCCAAAGACCCCCCAGCCACCACAGGCTGCTTGCCTGGAGCCCTGCGTGGACACAGAGTGTGGGCTGTGCTATTCTTCAGGTGTTCCTGAGTGAGAGGGAGGAATACATGGTGCAGCTGAAGAGTAATTTAATATATGCATTTGTGTGGGGGGCTACATGTGCATATAATCCTGTAACCACACATCACAGGCTTGGGAAATCTCTGGAAAATCCCAGGTCAGCCATTCTGTGTGAAATTGTAGCTTCTCTCTGCTTCTAACCCAGGCCTGAGGGCGGGAGCCTCTGTGTTCCTTTGCTGTTCATGCCTGATTGCTCCCCGGTGTGTGAAAAGGCTGTAGGATGTGTGTGGGGAAGGTGTTCTCAGTGTTCTCTCCTCGCTTGAGATGGTGAGGCAGATTAAAAGAGCAGGAGGTGTTCTGGGACCGAATGGAAATGCAAATCCAGTGTGTGGCACTGAGCAGAGCGGGGAGAGCAGTCGGTGCCAGGGTTCAAGGATTTCTTTTAGGGACGGTCTCTTTCAAAAGCCATCACCTTGACTAACGCAGTAAAGGTTTAAAAAATCACGTGTGACACTTCTGTCTGTCCTTCCTTCAGCCCTGTTTCCTGCAGCTTTCCCATCTCCTCCATGCCTCACTTTGCTGAACAGTCAGTGCTGTTCTGAGCCTTCACCCTTTTCACACACATTTCTCCTCTTCCCTCCTGCCTGTTGCAAGCACTGCATTTTCAGATTCTTCCCCAGAAACTGGATGTTCAGAGAGGAGGGAACTGGTTCCTTGTTTGTAACTCTGGGGGCTGAGGTGGGGTTTGGCAGGAGGGAGCTGTCAGTTCTGTGCCACAGGTTGGCGTTTCTCTGCTGGGGGATGTGTGAGCTCAGCACAGGAGGGAGAGTTTGATGTGTGAGGGGGCCAAGGCCATCAGGCTGTGCCTGGCACAGCAGCACAGAGCTCTGCGTGGCAGCAGCAGATAGCAGGGGTAGGTACAGCCCTGCTGCATGAGCGTGCTGGGGTTTGAGACTGGGAAAAGTGTTTGCTTGGGAACTCCAGCACAGCTGGCAGGTGATACACCCTGCCTGCCGTTGTATCTGACTGCTGGGTGCCAACCAGCATTAAACACCTTATCTCTGCCCAGCAGGTACAGTTTCAAAGCTGGCGAGTGTCTGTGCTGGGGACAAGTATTAATACCTGGAAATTCATGCATTAGGGCTTGTGAGACACTCACTCTGCTGGAGAGCAAATCCAGCTGGTTAAAAGCTCTCTACATCAAGTCGAGTTTAGCATCCATTGAAATCTTTTGGCTGTACCTGTCCCTGGGTGCTTTCCATTCATCTGAGCTGCTGATAGGACTCAGAACTGCTCAGCTGCGGAGTCTCTTCGGAGGATGTTTCTCCCAGGAGCATCTGGAAGTTGGTTCTTGCTGCCTTTTCTGATCAGTTCAGTGGAATTTTCATTTCACAAGGAATCACTGGCGTGACCATGGTGGGGACAGGAGCCACAGCAGATCTGCTGCAAGAGGTGCTGTCTTAAGCATCAGAGAATGCAAACAAGCTGCTATTGTAGGCTGGAGTTATAAATATCAGGCTATTATGGAGGCAGTTTTAATGAAGGAAATGACTTGCCACTATTCATGCTGATTGTCGCGTGGGTTTTTGTTTGTTACCCCATTAAGAGGTTAAAAAAAAAGGCAACTGCAGCTTCTTTGTGTCCTTTGGAGTGGCTTTCTCTGTCAGAACTGCAGCGCTGGGGCTCTGGAGGTGGGGAGGCAGAGATTATTCTCACAGACAACGCTTTTCTCTAGTTTGAAATGAAAAATCAGGACTGACAAAGAGTGTCTGGCTTTTTTTTTTGGTTTTTTTTTTTTTGAGAGTATACCATAAAATCTAAACTTCCAGCCTTGCCTTCAAGGTACTTGGAGGTATGAGGTATTTATTGGCTTGTATTTTATGAGGATGATGATGGTATGTTTTTCTCTCTGTCTGTGGGTGAGAGTCTGTGTGCTGGCAGATCACTTCTGTTTGCTTTGCTGCAAGAGTGGCTGCTGTTCGCTTCTTTCAGGTGTGACCCTGCCACCCCTCCCCAGGCTGGGGCCATGGCTGACATGATTTTTGGCAGCGGGACGGGCCCCTGGGTTTGCCCCAACGACCGGCAGCTGGCCCTGCGAGCCAAGTGAGTGCTCCCCACCCTCCTCCTCCTCCTCCTCCTCCTCCTCCTCCTCTTCCACTCTCAGCTCTGCTCTGCCAGCTTTCCTGGTGTCTCTGTGCAGCGCTGGGCTCTTGGCCTCATCCTGCACCCATGGCAGTCCATCCCACAGCCCTCCCCTGGGTGATAGGAAGAGCTTGGAGGCAGCCTCAGATCTCTGCGGCACCCTAAATATAATTGATAGCATCCCCCAGCTGCCAGCACCTTTTTGTTTTAGGAACTTGTCATTTGATCTCATCTTCCCCTGAAGTTAAAATTACTGCATAACCTAAAGACTAAAAGGGTGGGGATGAGTCAAGCACTAGAGCTACATTTTTCTTGGATGCTTTCCTTCCCTGGCAGCGGGGTCTGTGCCACCTCTGCTCTTGCCTGAGCCCCTGGGCTCAGCTGCTGCTGCAGAGGGTTAGAAAATAGGGGAACACCCCATGTTTTGAGGGGGCTGCCTGGCTGGGAGCAGTGCACTCCCCTGGCACTTCCCCAGCCTGCAGAAAGCCTCAGCAAGACAGCTTTGCCTGAGGATGCGTTCTCCTTGCAGCCATAAGTTTATCCAGTGACCTCCAAACCCCTCCTGAATGGTAATTAATTAATTGAGCTGTGAAAGCTCCTGCCTGTCGCCAAGTGAGCCAAGGAGAAACATCAGCTGCTGCATGTGAGGCACAGAGGGTTTGCTGAAGTCCTTGTGTGAACCTGGGCTGGACCAAGGGAGGATGTTGCCAAATTTGTATTTCTAGGCATGCCCAGCGATTTGTGTCTTTGAACTGAGGGCATTAGGGATGTGGGACCTTCCAGGGAGGAGGGTGCAGGTGATCCCTGTGTTTGGGAGTCTGCTCTTGGCATTTGTGGTGCCAAGGGTGCCAGCGAGGGTGTCCCCAGGAGAGGCAGCCCAAGGGGCGCTGCTTCTCTTCATGGGCAAACAGGAATGTGGGCTCGGAGTGGGAAAATACAAACTGGAGCAGAAAGGGAGGTGAGAGGGCAAGGAGAGACAGCACAGCACTCGGTGCTGCTGGAAATGTGGTCAGAGAGAGGAGACTCCTGCTTTGGGCTTTAGTCATGGAACTGACTTCCCTGAGGGGACCCTCACGTGGGTCTGTGCCGGGGCAGCTTCGGTCTGTGGGGCAGGGCAGGGGTTTTGTGCTTTCCTTCCTTTCCCAGCTGAGTCCTGCCCTCCACCCCCTCCCACAGGCTCCAGACGGGCTGGTCGGTGCACACATTCCAGACTGAGAAGCAGAGGAAGATGCAGGCTCTGAGCCCGAAGGAGCTTGAGGTCATCCTGGGAGTCATCCGCAAGGCAGAGAGATTGGACATGGTGGAGCAGCAGCGCATCGGGTACGGTCACGTTCATTGTCCCCTTCCCTCCCAAGGAAAGGTCAGCACAGACAGGAGTGGCTCTCCCAGCTGCCTGAGCTCAGCCTCCATCACTCAGAGCATCCCTTAGGTCAGTGATTTTCCCCTCCCATGCTGCTTGTTTGGAGGTGACGACCATTGGGGAGGATGTCATGTTTTCCCTCTCTCTGAAGTCTTTTCATGCCTTCTTTGAGCCTTGGGGATTGCTGAGGCTGCAGCCCTGACACAGTCCCTGGAAAATGCGGACAGTGCTGAGGCAGTGGCTCTGGAAGAGGCAGGGAAGGTGCTGGGCTGGTGCACGGGTGGCTCAGGATCACTGCTGGCAGTGCAGTCAGGTTTTCCCTTGTCCGCACCAGGCCCCTGGGATTTTGCCTGGAGCAGAGAATGAGTTTATGTTCTAGTTGGCTGAGCCCTCTGGATGGGGTTTGCTAGCTTGAATTATTTAATTTACAGACAACCTTTTGCTGCTGCAGGTTCCTGTTTGTGCTCAGTCCTGCTGGAGGTCTGGCCTGAGCTATGTCTGTGATCGTCCTACACTGAGTGCCTTTAAAGCCGAGGAGTTGGGCAGCCCTGCAGCATTTCCAGCAGTGTTTGTGTTCATGAGACAGGAAACCCCTGGGACTCCCAGCCCATGGCCAGCAGGCCCAGCTTCCTGCTTCTCTGCTTCCCTGTGCAGCGCTCATTAGCGAGGGCTAATGAGAAGTGACAGCGATGTTTTTGTGATAAATGGGGCACCCCAGCAGCGGCCAGTGACCCTGAGCTGCAGCAAGTGCTACCCTTGCAGCTCCCATGGTGAAGCATTCTCTGAAATGCCTTTGTTCACTCCCAGGAGTTCTTTTGTGCTGGAGTCCAAGTCGAGGGTCATAAATCCAGTAATGATGGCTGGGTCTGGCTGTGCAGCCTGACCTCCCCACCACGGGCAGTACCTCCTTCAAACAGCCCTTGCTTTGCTCTCGGAATGGGCCCTTCCTGGTGGATGGGACATTAGCACTAATGAGAATGGGATTCATGGATAGCAGGATCGCTTCCTGCTGGTGCTGCTGCTGATAAATGGCCTGGCTGCTGCTGTCCCCCTCTACAGATGGAGGCCTGAAGGTTGCCAAGCAGTGATCTCATGGCAGAGCAACCTTGCTCTGCATGCTCTCCACACCCTGCATCCTAATTGCTTCTCCCGCCTTCCTCCCCTCTCCTAGCCCTGCTGTTGCAGACATTGTGCATGCTTATGTGCTTCCTGTCCTCCAAATGGGCTGTGGAACAGAGCAGGGAGCAGTTACTGGCACTCCTGTGCCATAGCCAGGCTCATTTTGGTCTTTGGACTTCAGTCTGGCCTTCCTGCTTCTGATGGGACGTGGGCACGGCAGTGCCTGCTGTGCTGCTTTCAGGGAGATGGAAAAATGGAGAGGGCTTGGCAGGTTTAACTCCTTTGCCTTCTCCCAGTGCTTTTTGACTTGCCCTGGTCTGAGCACTTAAAGCTTTTCCTGCAGTGCTGTGACTGCTGCTCTGCCTCTTGCCCGCAGGCGCCTGGTGGAGAGGCTGGAGAACATGAGGAAGAACGCGATGGGGAACGGCCTCTCGCAGTGCCTGCTCTGTGGGGAGATGCTGGGGCTGCTGGGCAGCTCCTCTGTCTTCTGCCAGGACTGCAAAAAGGTGGGTTTGGTCACACGTGCCTGTTCCTGGCAGCAGAACTCTCTAGGAAATGCCACCAGGCCCCTTGGAAGCTGGAGAGCTCTGCAAGGTTAACTGATTTTATTCTCATTGGTGCTGTCAGACCATCGAGTTTTCTCTTGCAGCCCGGGGATAGTAAGAGATTCCTCAGGATCCTGAAGTGCCTGAGGTGCACTCAGTGCTGGGATGGGCTGTGCCAGCCCCCTCTGCATCTCCCAGCTGGGGTTTGCAGAGTGGGACAAGGGGCAGAAATGTGCAGCCATCAGAGGTAACTCACAACAGAGCCTGTGAGCATTGCTGCTACTCACTGCAAGGTTTGCCCTGAGACCTTCCAAGAGGGCTCAAGTCCATCCTCAAGCTCCAAACCAGTGTAAGTTTTCCAGCCCTGTTCCTCAGGGACTGCCTGTGTTGTGTGCATTGTTGACAGGGAGAGCCCTGCTCTGCCAGCAGCCCAGGGATGACTCCTGCTGCTCTTGGCTCCACAGCCAAGGGGTTAATCTGTATTGCTGTGGAGATGATGATCTCCAAGGCAACCACCTCATCCTGCCTCTGCTGGGAGCCTGGTTTTCCTGCACTTGAAGCCCATCTTCCCCCCTGGGGAGTCACCTCTGGGAGTTCCTTCATCTCAGCGTGCTGCCTGTGGTGAGGTGAGGGCACCTGCTGGGCGCTGGAGTGTTCCTGACTGAGTAAAACCTGCTGCTTTGCCATGGGCTGGTTCATGCTGGCACCTCTGCCAGTTGGCACTGCTGGCTCTTGTGGGACACAGTTCTCGTGCAGAGCAGGCTGCTGTGAGCTCTGCTGCCGAGCAGGTTCCTCCACTGGAGCCTGTGCACAGAAATCGCTCGAGGGATGCAGGGATGATGCAGAAGATTCCTTCTAAGGCAGTGCCTGGGAAAGGAAACACAAATCTTAGAGCCCCCCTGGGTCCTAAACCACGGAGACAGCAGCTTTTAAGGAAGGGGTGTGGAAGGAAGCAGCAGTGGGGAGTGAAAGGTCTGGTTGGAATGAGAGCAGCTCTGAGAGCAGCGTGGTCTCTGTGTGCTGTGGAGAATAAAGGGCTGGTGGCTGGCAGGAGACTCTTGGCTGTTTCCTGTATTTCAGGCATGTGGAATAACAGGATGTGCTCTATTCCTGCCTTCTTCCCGTGGCAGTTCTGCTCCCACCTTGTCAGGAGCCAGCTAAGTCACGTTGCCACGGGGCTTTTATCCAACTTCCTGTGAACCCTGTACACTACTGAGGAGACAGAGGCTGCTCCAGACACTTCCCAGCCCTGTCCATTTGCAGGAGTGACCCTCAGCTGGTGGCACAGTGTGAGCCTGAGGCACTGGGAGGGCTGTGACCAGAAAACCCCAGAGAAAAGCTGGGGTTTTTTTCCCATTTTTTTAATGTTTATTCCCTTTTTGTCTGGAGTCTGTAGGGCAGTTCAGGAGCATTCACATCCAGGTTGATTTAAGTGAGATCCTGCTTTTCCAGGGTGCATTTTGCAGCTGCTTTCAGACTGGCTGCACTTTTCAGCTCTGTGCCAGCCCAAGGCAATGCTGCCTGGATGCCCTGAGCTTCTCCCCTTCTGCTTTTTAATGTTGTGGAGTGAACTCAGGGAACAGCCAACCCTTCAGCAGAGCACAGAGTGAACTGCTTGTTCCCTCTTGTCCAGAGATATCCATCACTCATGCAGCGCTGTGTGCAATAAGCAATTTGTCAGGGAATTGTGGACTTTTAAAGTTCATCTTTTTCTGGCAGGCACTGCTCTGTTACCGTGTCATTGCAGCCCATTTAATTCAATAACAGGAATTTGTAATGATGCACCTGAAACGCAGCAAAGAATTTACCTTCAGCAAGTCCCTTCTGCTGAGCTGAGGTCCTGCATTTCTGATGGGTCTTCTGAGTGCCACTTCCTGCTTTAAGAAGAATGCTTTTGGTATTAGTTTTTATTCTCTGGGAAATAACGGCTTTGTGGCAAGACAAAGGTGCGTGCGAAGCCAGATGTGTTAACAACAGCAGCAGTGAGACAAAGCCCAGCGTGCCATTTACCATGCAGAGGGGATTGATGTCATGTGGAAAAGGTGAAGGATGAGTGGGAGAAAGAAGTGCTTTGTTTTGTGTATAATGAGAAATGGGGCTGCATTTAACGCCCTTGATTTTTATGTCTGCTTCCGAGGGGTTGTGAGCGATGCTCAATTTCCCAGCGACTCTGCGGAGAAGGGGAGGAGGAAAACGCTGTTTTAATGTTGGGATGCTTCAGAATTCATGGCTGGGAGTAAAATCGGTTGGGAACTTCCACTAGAGGGAGCGTTTGAATGTGCTATCCGTGTGGGGATTGGGATGTTGGAGGGTATTTCAGGCTGAGCTGCTCCCTCAGGTTTTGCGTTGGGGGAGGGAGAGTTTGGGGTCGTTTAGGTGGTGCCTGTAATTGAATCTGCAAATCCCCCTTGGCTTGGGGAGCACCATGTTGAGGGTTGATGCACCAGACCCAACAGGTTGTTCATTATTCCTCTGGGAGGATGAGGATGGGGGCAGGAATAGTGGGGTGGAGGAGATGAGACCTTCATCCCTGGACACAGGAGCAGCCTGGTGTGGGGGACATGTCAAACCTTACCTGGGGACATCCAGCCCTCGTGGTTTTCCTCTCCTCTTGTGAGTGGCTTTTCCTCTGTGAGGATCAAAGGTTTCATCCAATTTCTCATTCAAGCTGCACGCCAGGGCTGATAGGCATCAGCTTCATTATGTAATGTTGGGTGATTCAGGTTGTAAATGGCTTGGAATGCCAGCAGGGACTTGAAAGTTCCCTCGTGCAGCAATAAAGGCTGTGCAGAACCAGCAGACATTCAGGAAATGTGTGGAACCGTGGCCATGCCCACTTCCTAAACAGCCACAGATCAAGGAGAGTGTGCTGAGCTGGGGGGGAAGATGTGGGATTTAAGACCAGGGGTGTGAGGGGAGGGAGGAGAACATTCCCAGCCTTGCACTTGTGCCTGGTTACAGCTGCTTTCCACGCCACAGGGGCTGGGGGGTAGGATTTAGGGGAGTAAAAAAGCTGCTCTGGAAGTACACCTGTGGGTGGTGGGGTTGGATTTGTTCTTCTTCTCAGCTCTCTTCCTACCCTGAAGTCAAGGGCTGTGCTGTGGATTTGTCTTAGTCTCAGACAGACTTCAAGCAGCTTCCTACAGTCAGCGGTTCTCCAGGATAAACAGGAAAATTGTGCCATGGTTTAGGTTTCTAAGGAAAGCAAAGCAGAGCTGTTGGAGCAGGGGTTTCTCAGCCTCCTCTCCCCCAGGGGCTGTGGGGAGCTGCTAACACCACTTTTTTCCCCCCTTTTTTCTTTTTTTCTCTCTCCTTGTTTCAGAAAGTTTGCACCAAGTGTGGGATAGAAACTGTTGGAGCCCAGAAACGCCCTCTGTGGTTGTGCAAGATCTGCAGTGAGCAGAGAGAGGTAAAACACAGCTGTGGGGAGATGGGGCTCAGCAGCGTCCACCTGCCCACCCCAAATCTGTGCAGAGTGTGTGTGGGCTCTTCCCTGTGCCTTGGAAGGCAGAAAATGGCATTTGGGAGGCTTGGCTGGAGGCCAGGCAGGCTCAAACACACACAGTGGTGACAACTTTGTTTTATGAGGGGGTGAAGGAGAAAAACCACACCTGGAGCCTGGCTTTGTGGGGTTTCTCTAGCTCTGGCCATAAAGAGACTGTTCCCTTACACGCTTTCCCTCCTCACTCTGTGGCAAATAAACTTGGCTAACTGGTTTTTTTAAATACAGCTTGAGAGATGTAGAGCATAACTGCAATATTTGTCCCACTAAAAATAACTAGGATTGCAGCCTTTAAATCTGTTTTCCTGCCTGCCTGCAAAATCCCATAACTTGCCAGTGTGTGAGACTTCTAATGCAGGTCTCTAAATTTTTATATCCTTCATCCTTGACTTTACACTGCAAAAAAAACCTAGTAATGGGCTGCCTCAATTCTTGTCTGCCAGCCAGCATCCACCAACTTCAGGGCTCGTTGCTCTGTGCTGAAGAGAGGCCTGTGAATTTGTTCTGTGATTACAGACGGATTTTCACTTGTTCCCATCAATTTATTTTGGGCTTTCACTTGTGGTCCTTGAGCATCAATCCAGTCCAGCTATTTCTGACCAGTGTAACCTGGGTGCTCTGCTAAATCAAGTTTTGAAGTATAGTGAGAGCGTTTGTGCAGGTGTTGGAGGTGCTGAATATATTTTTTTTTGTATTAGTTGTGGAAACTTTGCATTGCTTAGGTTTTACTTTGGAGGGTTTTTTTTGTGTGGGAGCACTCACAAAATCAGTGTTCAGGTAAGATGAGGGATGCATGGATGCAGCTGGTCTTTAAATTAGCAGCAGCAGTGTGGGTAGGGCAGGAGGAGAGCATTCCAGCTCCCTGGATTTTGATAATAATTTGATACACTGAATCATCCAGATGTTTTGAATTCCAGATAGAGATCCCAAAATAGAGAGCGAGGCAGGTGCAGGTATTCTCTGCAAGGAAACACAGGGACTAAAATTTACTTTATTTCTTTTATTCTGTTTTGGTTTTTTTAAATCTCTCTGTACCACTGTGGGAGTTTTTCCTATTTCTTAAAAAAATGATAAGTAACCTGGTCACTGGACAGAGAATATTAACGTGTCCAGCACATGTTATGTGTGGTCAGAGTGTGAGGGTATGATAACCTTCAGCACTCACTCTGTGAGTCCTGAGATACAGCCAAAGTGCATCCCTGATGAAAATGGATGGACCTTTCCTTCTCAGACTAAATTGTAGCCTCAACTTGCCTCTCAACCCTTAGCTTTTCCTTTATTTTTCAATTCCCTTTAAGGTGGGTTCAAGTCTGTCTCCTTTCTTGTTTATGCTAGTGCTGCTGCCCTGAACAGGAGAAGGTTGGAAGGGTCACAGTGTGGGCACACAGACATCAAATCATACATCCCCTCTGTCTTCCCACAGGCCCTGCCTTTATTTTGAGGGATTTGGGAATTGAGAATTAGCAGAAGCCTTGGGGCATGTCAGCCAGTGCAAGGAAGTTGAGGCAAATCAGGATAAATGCCTGGAAATTGGCTTTGATGGGTGGCTTTGGTCTTCCCTAAGTGTTTGAGGAACAGGGATCCAGGCAGGGAGCTTCAGGAATGCACTGGAGCACTGGTGGAGTAAAAAATCAGTATCTCCCTTCCTCTGTCCCCTTCTCAAAGTGACTTTAGCCACTGTGGCCCACCAGCATCTCAGGATGGTGGGGCTGGACATTCCCATGCACCAGCTAACAGCTGCAGTGGGTGGCATTGTCCACACATCTTCCAGGTTATTATTTATCCCTGCAGGCTGGATTTAAACCAGCGTAAGTTTGTGACACGTGGTACCTGTCACCCCCTTCTGCTGCGTGGACAACATCAGTGCTGGCCTCGGTTGTGATTAAATAACCATCCTGCCTGGGTGAAAATGAACACCAAAGCTGTTGTTTACAGCAGTTCTCCAGTCAGAGTCGAGTGCTTGGTGCCCACAGATCCCTCTGGGAATCCCAGCCTCAGCCACTCGGAAGCTTTCTCTGCTGCTTTCTGTTTCCTTGAAAACCTCCCCTGGGAAGGCTGTGCTGCATAGCGATGAGGAACGAGTTGCTCTGACACTGTCTTATTTCTGGAGAGTGGAGGCGATGAATGGGCTCTGCCTGCTGTTTCCCGGGATTCTGACTGCATCCCAGCCATCCCGAACAGAGCAGCATCGGGATGTGCAGGGCCAGGGTCTCCCAGGGGCCAGGAGGAGCTGGGAGGAAAGTGCTGTGTTCTGGCAGAGCCTGGATGTTCCTGCTGGCAAAGGGAACGTCCCCAGGGACCCACAGGCACCCCCCACACCAAATATATGAAATAGACCTCACCTGCCTCAGGCCAGAGCCACATGTCCCAGCAGTTTCCAGAGGGAGCTGATGGAAACCCCTCCTTTGTTCTTCCAGGATTCTGTGGATGTTTTTCTTTGCAACGTCTTTGGATGGCAGTGGAATTGAGGATGATGTGGATTGTGGCTTAGTGTTCCTGCAAGCAAGGGTAGAAGCAAATCCAGCCACACTCACGTTTTCTTTTGAGGGCAAGAATCTCCCTTCCTCCTTCCCTCCTCCTCGTGCCACACTGCCTGTCCTGGCTGTGATCTTGCTTTGCCTTTCTGCACACAGAGTGTGGAGGGCTGATCCTCCCTAGGTCAGTGCTGCTCCTGCAGGGATGCCGTGGGGAGGTCGGGGGTGCTGATCCCTGGCTGCAGCCAGCACTGGCTGTGGGTTTGCAGTGAAACTCCCCCGGGAATGAGATGCCAGGGCAGGAAGGGAGCAGCTCCTGCGGTGCACAGGGCTCGTTGCAGCAGCTGTCAGAGCAGCAGAACGTGCCTGGCAGGAGTGGTGGTGGGTAAATACACAGCTGGAATGATTCCCTGCTGCCAGGCCTCTGGCAGAGCACAGTAACAGCACGGGCAGCAGTGCCCATGCTGAATTAGCTGTGTGTGGCCGAAATCTGCCTCTCACCTCCTGGCCTGAAGGGGAAAAGGGATCTGCTGGGTTTTGTCAAATCCCTGCCCAGCCCTTTAACTCTCTGCACAGCCTTATTTTGACTGATCCCACCAGGTTCTGCAGAGCACCTTCCTGAATTACCCCTTTATATATATAATTTTTTAAAAATATATATCCATAATTAGCGATGCTATCATTGTAATTAAAATCCTCTTGGAAGCACTCGTGCACATTTACATTTGAATTGACACATCTAGAACTGTAGGGATCATGAAAGCGATTTCGGTGGGGTGGGGGGAGAGATTTTTTTTTTTAAACTCCCTCGAATATGAAAGAGAGCGTCAGCTACCAGGGACAAGTTAAAAGTTTGAATTTGCCCCCTCTGCTTCGCTTTCCTTTAATTCCTTCTCCTTCACTACACGGCATTTTCATGGCTGCCTGCATTCCTCAGTTTATCCCAACAAACCACACAGGGGAAGAAGATTTTTGCGCTGGAGGAACGGAATCGTCTCCTCCCCTTTTGCCCCCGGGGCTTCCCTTTTCACTTACCCACTCCTACCACTTGGAACATTGTAAAGCAGCATAGCTCGGGGTTATTCCTGCCTGGCATGACGATTTCCTGGCAAAACATCCCACGGATGGAGAGGGGTGCTTATTTTGGGCGACTCTGGATCGACATCGGAGCGCTGTGCACCTGTTTGCAATTGAAAGAACTCATCAATAGCCTCTGCCGTATTATTTTGGGGGTGGCAGCGAGTAGTTAGACTCAAAATAGTGTCCTCTAGAATAGAGCCACGGGGGGAAAAAAAAGAGGCCTGATTGAAAGGGGGATGATAAATGGTTGAAGGCTGGCAGCCAGTGCAGCTCGAGAAGCGTCGGGGTCAGGGGGGCGATAGATTTTGCTATTCCGGAAACAAAGCCCCGAATGGTAATTTCAGTGCCTTTTAATTTCCTTCATCCTCAAGTGCTGAATGTGGGAGTTGACAACAGATTGCTGTAAATAATGTAATTGGAAATCTCTGTGTTATGGAAAAGCAGATGAATGCAAATAACGAGGCTGAAGAGCGTTCGCTCTTTCTGCGCTGCCAGTGGTGTTTGCAGCGTGCCAGGGCCGTGCTGGAGAGCTGGGACAAAGTGGCTGTGTGGGAATGTGCTGCAGGCAGGGGCTGCCAGCAAGGTCCTCCCGGGGTGGCTGCATCTGCAGGTGCCTTTTTCTTTGCTGTAGCCCACGAGAAGCTGCTTCCCCACCTTTTGGTCTTTGCTGCTATCAGCATGGGAAGCTAAACGTGGTGGTTTTCCTCTCACCAAGCTCGGGCTGCTGTGAAGGAAGGGGCTGCAGGATGGGAACAGCTCCTGCATGGCACGAGCAGGAGGTGGTAGAGCAAAATGTGGCTTTGCAGCAAAGATCCTTCCCTAAGCATCTCTGTTTAGGGGATGTGGTTTGGTGAGGAGATCTGTGGGGAGGCTGCGAGTGTTTGTTATGATTCCCTCAGCTGTGATCCATCTCTTTATCAGCAAGCCCTAATCTTTTGCCTGTTCAGGAGCTTGTTTTAGCACTTGTATGCTTGGGAAAGTTCGACCAGCAACGTGGGTTTCACCAGGGCCCAGTGATTCTCTGTTAGGTCCCATTTTCAGGCTGCACTCGATGAAAATGCTCGATAAAATCCCCATCTGCTTCTACATGTGTCACTCTAGAGCTGCAATGATGGCTCGATGCAACTTTAATGGGAACATTATCAGGGTTATAAAAGGCATTTATCTGTCGTGGCCACGGCTGTCCCTCTCCCTGGTGAAATTCCAGCTCCACGCAAACTCAGACTGCCGTGGGGAACAAATTTTGCCTTAACGTGAACTGGTGGGAGCAACATCCTCCCCTCCTTGGCAAGAGTAAACTGCTCATAGACAGGAATTTTATTCTCAAGGCTCTGTTACAGATTTATTAATTTAAAATCAAGCAAGAACTTTGCTGTCAGGCCACTCTGGCCATCAATCAAATGCCATCAATAGCAGTCAGCAACATCGACCTGTTTTGATCCAAGGATGCTCAAACTGCCCCCTGTGCCCATGTGCAGAGCAGGACGTGATCCGTGGTCCTTTGGGATGGGCTGTGCTGCAAAGTGCTGCAAACCTGGAGGGGCAGAGGGACTGAATCCATACAGGGGAGAGCATCTTGCTGCAGCTGTTTTTGAGCTGATTTCAAAACAATTTCACTGCTGCCATAATAGGACCAAACTCTATTAGAAGCACCAATTTAAAGGGAATATGTATGCAGAGAATCAATTTTATAGTAGTGTTACCACATCAGATCTGGGTGTATGATGTCATTAACTCTTTCTGTAACTACTTGCTTTGGGGTAGTGAGAAACCTGGGGGTGACCAGCCTTTGCTCCAGCCATCCATGCTGTGTCTGATTGGTTTTATGGTGTGCCTAAATTGGAGCTCGCCTGAAGATAATAGGTCTCTCCAGTGCTCCAAATTAAATTACAGATGTTGCAAGGTCTGTTCAGAGAGTGGCTGCACCAGAGGGCTGTTTCCTCCCCAGCAGTTTATCCAGGGAAGCTGTGTGTGCACCTGATTCCCAGTGTGTGTCAGGGATGGACAATTTCCACCGGCTGCCAGCGCTGTCCCTGTTCTCCCGCTGTGCCCCATGGGTGCAGCTGCTCCCGAAACCTCCAGCCTTCCTCAAGGAGCTCAGGGCTTGCCCAGCCTGCAGCTCCTACCTGGGCCATGCTTACCTGAGCTGCAGTGGGCTGAGTGCTGTGCAGAGATGTCTGTCCCACACTTCAAAAATCTCTTGCATTTCCTGATCCTAGGAAACCAGAGCCTGTTCCTGCAGGGTCCCTGTGCTGTTGTACACACTGTACCAACTGCTGTGCAGTCCCCACATGCCAGCAGAAGGGACAGAAGGAGCTGTGTCAGCCTGTGCCTGCCTGGCTGGGTCACTTTGGCTGTTGGCACAGAGGAGAAGGAGCTGCCAAACCCACTCTGTAGAAGAACAACTTGTAGTGTTGGGAAACTGGCTTCCCAGCTTTTTGCCTGGAAGGCAGACTCACCATCCTGCTGGGTGGTTACCCAGCAGGAAAACGTTGGTGTAGCTGCAGGATGCTCTCACCTCGTGGTTTGCAGATCCTGCTGTAATGCACGAGCCTCTCCTTGCACGTGTGCTGGGTCACAGAGGTGTTTGCTTTCTTCTGCTGGCTGCTCTTCTTTTAGAAACCATATTACCAGGTCCCCCTCTGAGTTCAGATCACCTGCACTTGGCTTTCAAGACCCCAAACACAGAGATTTGAGCTCTCTGGACTGGGAACCAGGCAACCATCAGTGTCACGGTGCTGCTTTTTGTGCCTGCATGAGAACAACTCCTGAATGCCAGGTGTTGTCCTTGCCCTCTGCTTTGATTAAGCTCTAAAGGAAAAATGCAAATGTATTGCTGCAATTGGGGATATCTGCATTTGCACCCACTGCCATCATGATGAATCTGTGGGTAAAACGCTTTGGGAACTTGGAGTGGAAACGCTGATGATCTCCTTCGCTCTGAACAGAAATGCAAGAAATAAAAAATGATATTTTTACTATGTTAACTTATTTTTTGCCCTGGCTGCATCATTAGCTCATTATCAGGCTGCTGGAAGGCACACAAGAATTAGGTTTGTAGGAGGCCATTTCTCCTTGTCTGAGCTGCCACCCTTCTCCCTTCCCCTGGCTTACAGCAGGCTTTATATTAAATATACTTAATAGAGTGCCTTCATCATAAGCTGCATTAAAGCTAAATTGGAGAGGAGAGGCTGTTCTTACAGGAGCTATTACAGTTTAGTGCTGGAGGTCCATTTCCTGCTGCAGGTTCAGGTTATTTGAGTGTCGTTCTCGTTCTGGGGTTTTCAAGCTCGTTACACGATCTGGCTTGGCCTGAATTGCTCTGTGAGATGAACACTGAGGCTGTGCTGTTGGTACGAGGCAGCACTTGTGCCATCACCTTCCTTCAATCTGTACCTGCTGCTTCTTCACAGCTGGGGTTTTGTAGCTGTGGAAAGAGGACAGAGATGAGTCTGGGCTGACAAGGATTGGGGAGGAATTTGGGGTCAGAGGAAGTGGCTGGGCCAAACTTGGTGGGGAGTTCATTTTGTCGTGGCTGTGCTCTCTTGCTGTACAAACCCAGCTTGAGCTGTCACATCTGTGTCTCTGGCAGGTCTGGAAGAGGTCTGGGGCGTGGTTCTACAAAGGGCTGCCCAAGTACATCACGCCCTTGAAGAGCAGCGCTGGCAGCAAACCCCTGGAGCTGCAGCCACAGCCCTGGCAGGGCGAGGCGGCCGTGCCGGAGCCCGAGAGCGTCAGGAGCAGCCGCTCCTTCACCTGGGCCAGGGGAAAAGGTTGGTTGTCCCACCCAGGAAGCAGGTGGGAGAAAGACCTGGCTTCTCCTGCTGCTGGCAGCATCCCAGTAATCAGGGAAGTTCTGTGTTGGAGGTGTTATCCCTCAAGGTGTGGTGTGTTTCTCACGTGGATGTTGGAGTTGGTGCTGTGGTGTGTTTTTTGAGGATTCACTGATATTTAAGTGAGTGCTGATGGCCCTGACTTGTCCCAGTCCTCCTGGACTCCCCATCCTTCAGTCCACCCCTGCTTTCCTCCATTCCTTGTAGCCCCCACTGTTTTTCTGGGATGAGCCATGGAGCAGACACCTGCCTGCAGTCACAGCCCAAAGAGCTGCTCCTGGTGGACATCACTGTGCAGCCAGGGCTGACCCAAGGCTGGTCTCATTCCCTCCCTGCTTGGGGCTACCTGCTCCTGGCTTCTGCTGCTCTGCTGGGCAGATTCCTCAAGTCACTGTGAGCTGAGTTAGAAATTGCTCTGCCAGCATGTGAGTGCTGCAGAATCAGAGCTGCTGCCAGTCTGCTTTGATTTCTCTTCCCTTGTCTCTGTGTGGATTAGCAGAACTGTCTGGCCTCTCTCCCCTTCTGTCTTCTGCTGTTAGATCCCCTCAATTGGAGAAGATCTGTTGAGTGAACCAGCTGCGTGCACTCTTCCACTTATCAGAAGTGCAGGGGGAAATAACCTTTTAATAAAGAAATCTCAGGAGACTTGGGTTTACAAACCTTCCCTTCAGGGCCCAGCTAAGAAAGCACTCCCAGCCCTACTGTAACTTTTGTAATTAAAGACAAATTAGATCAGCAATAGACGGTTGTGTTTCCCTCCAGGAGATGCTTGGAAGGAGTTGTCTCAGCCGAGGGACTGATTGATGAGGTTGTTTTTTGTTCACATGATAGAGAAAACATTGAGTTGAAGCTGTTAAGCCCAGACCTGGCCTGCTGCTTAGCTCAGCTTCTCAGCTGAGTTTTGTTTCTTGGAGAAGGATTCCCCATAAATACAGGCAGGAGCAGCAAAGGAACAGGGGGAGGACAGCAAAGTGACCTTTGGTAAGCTTTGATGTGGGTGGCGAGCTGCCTTTCTCCCTGCCCTCTGATGTTTGTCTGGCTGCTGCTGTTTTATGGGTCGGGCAATATTAATTTATGGCTTTATTTTCTGGTGCTTTCTTTCCCTGTTGCCCTTCTCTGTGAGGCTGCCTGTCCTCTGGACGGCTTTCAGTGGGCACGGCGGGCTGGAATTCATCTCTGGAGCAGGCAGCTTGTGCATCTCCCCCTCCTTTCACCTCTTTTGAAGCTGCCGCTGCCAGGACTCCTGCTGTTTGTCATCCCAAAGCTCTGCCATGTGCAGGGCAGCCTCCTTCCTCCGTGAAGATGTGTGTCCATGATATTGCCATTGTGAATCTGCAGTGGGAGATGGGCTGAGCTTCCCAAGGCAGCTTGGTTCCCCCTGCCTGGCTGATAGCATTTGTCAGCTCACACCTTGTACAGCCTCACCCAGACATGTCCCTTCAGCTCCGAGCAAAGCCCTGGTGCTTGTTTGGCAGGATGTTCCTGGGAATGAGCTCTGACAGGCTGCTCTCTGTGGGGTTTCCATTATCTTGGCCAGCCCTGTCCAACCCCTCTGCTCCTCTCTGATGTGCTGAAGGAGCCTTCTCTGAGCTCTTCAGGGATTCAAGTCAGGAGGAGCCAGCACGCTCCTGCCACGGCCCCTGGACATCCTCCATGCCAGGAGCTGCCTTTCAGCAGCGATGGGACAAACTTCAAATGTCCCTTTTCCCCCTCAAAAGGAAGGGATCAGTGCCAGAACCTGGGTATCTGCTCCCACTGCAGAAGGGTGGGAAGGCGGCAGGAACAGGCTCAAGGAAGAAAAGCCAACCCCACCAGGCAGAAGTTTTATTTTTGCACACTCGGTATTTCTCCTGTGCTCACTGACACTGGGATTTGCTGGTGCCTTTGGTTTTTCTGTTGTAAACAAGCAGTTGCCATGGGAACCCTGCTATTAGTTAAGGCACAAATGTATTGTCAGGAGGAGAATAGCAGCAGTATTTCTTGTGCTGGGCAGCAGCTCTGCTCCATGTGCTGGAATGTGGGTGGGATTCTGCGCTGGGTCAGGGGGTGGGAGCAAGAGCAGCGGGGCTTTCCTTCTTCCAGGCTCTGAGTTCTGTAGGCATAATGTGGAAAGGAGCTGGGTAGAAAGCAGAAGTGTGATCCCTGAGCTGTTGCACTGCTTGGCAGGAGGGCTGCCTGCTGCTCCACTCAGTCTCCAGGGGATTTTCCTGTTCCAAGCACTGGGATGTGCCAGTGGCACCGGAGCAGCACCTGGGCAGGGGTATGCAGTGGGTTTGTCCAGTGTCTGTGAGCTGAAGGCCAAATCCCTGAGAGATGGAGCAGAGAGGGATGTGCTGGGGTGTGTCAAGTGCTCTGCAGGTCACCAAGGGGAACATCCAATTTGCCAACTTTGCAGTGACAAAGCTGCAACTTGTGCTGCTCCTGAAAGGGAGAAGGGTTGGGCCCAGTCACCTCTTCCTTCTTGGAGCAATGCTGGATGTGATCTGGCACAGGAGCTGCCCTCAGTGGGACCCTGGGCTGTAATAATTCTCATCATCTCTCACTTTCCCACCTGCAGTGACCGGGAGCTGTTGCTCTCCCTGCTCTCTGGATTCGGTGTTTGCCAAAAATTCGGGTGCTGCAGGGCAGCCCTGCTCAGGGATTGTGCTCATCCTGGCTGTGCTGGGGTTGTGTGGCTGTTGGAGCTGTAATTCCCACGTGCTTTTCCCGAACTTTTGACAGCTGCAGGAAGTGCCAAGAGCTTTGTGTGTGCTGGGCTGAGCCCTGCCCTGCGCTGGCAGCACGAGGAGCTCTCTCTGTGCCAAAAGCACACATCTAATAACAGATCCCAGCCCCAGCCAAGTGCTCCTTCCCCTTGGCCTCAGCACAGCCTCCCCACATCCTGATTTGCCTCTGGGGATGAGTACAGCCAGCGCTTATGCTCCACCATTCCCTGTGGCTCTCTGATGCCTCTGGCTTGGGGATTGAGCCATGTGTGGAGGGACACTGGGCTCTGCCAGCAGCTGCAGGGCTCCAGGCCCTCAGTGGGTGACCCATTCCCTGTGGGAATACTGCTTTTCTAGCAAGTTTTATCTCGGCATATTTTATTTTATGAGCTTTTATTTTTTTCCAGTCAGCTGGAGATGGGGAGGGATAAATCTGTTCCGTTCTCTGAAGGAACAGCTGTCCAGTGACTCTTATTGATAGATCAGCAACTGCTGGAACACCAGATTTAATACTTCTGGGCTCTGGAAAGTGCCAGCAGAAGGTCTGGAGCTTTGGATGAAGGATTACCTGAAAGGGAGACAGTGGTGCAGTGAGTAAAATACACTCTTACTGGCAGCAGAGGAAATGAGAGCAGACAGGGCTGGTCCTGTGGTGTGAGTGCCTTTGTGTCATTTGTATTTTCTTCCTCTTGTGCTGGCTCTCTCTGAGCTGCTGAATGGCAGAAGGACAGGCAGCTGAAGTCACCTCCACTGATTCACCGGGGCCTTCTACAAATAAATCCTGGCCCCCAGCATTTTCAGAGGATTCATGGAGGAAGGAGCTGCTCTTAAGCAATGGATTTTATGAATCCGGGAGGCCAAAAGAAAAAAACAAAAAGATGATGGCCAAGTGGAACAGGAGCTCATTTTCTAAGAGAAGTGAGCAATGAGATGGTCACAATGACTCTTAGAGCTGAGATTTGGATTTTAGAGGAAAAAACCCCACTCTGGTATGTATGGATTGTTTTTAGCAGTGTTTCTATAGAACTCCCCACCTCTCCCAGGGAGTTCTGGGGGAGTAATGAAGATGTTTTTTAGACAAACCTTTGCTTTGAGGACTCTTAGCCCCCCAGCTTGTAAAGGAGCTTTTTTCCCTCCCACAGCCCCTTTCCCTGCAGGTGAGAGCTCCCATTCCTGATGATGCCAGGAGGAAAAGGCAGCAGGGAGAGGCTGTGCAGGGTGTGTGTGAGGAGGTGCCTGCCAGGGCAACTTCAATAACGCTTTGCAATAACACTGGCAGCCAACTTTAATATCCTCAGAGATGTTAGCACTGCTTTGGGTGTTCATTTCTCTTTTTTTTTAATGAAATAGTTTGTGTAGTACAGATCGCTGCCTTGAATACAGGAGTGCCTGCCGAGGTGCTTGGCAGGAATATTTGACAGCTCCTGCTCTGTGCAAGGGGAAGGATTCACATCCTTCTGCCCTGGGGAGTGCTGAAGGGTTTGGGCTGACACAGAGAGAGGAGCTGACAGCTCTGGGTTACCCCGTGGTTGTCACCTTGTGCCACTGCACCCACGTCCCTCTCAGGCTGGGTGCTGTGGGCAGCACGGCGTGGGGGCAACGTGGTTTGTTCAGGAGAAGAGAAAACAGCTCCTCACAGGAATGTGAGCTTCTAAAGACGTCCTGATGGACCTAAAAAAATCGTTGTGGCTTCCTTTTTCCACAGGAGGGGCTGTAGGTTGCAGTGTTGCCTACGGTACATCCCTCATGGGCCGATTTTGTACTTTTTACCAGGAGTTGTGAGCTGCTGTTTGAAGTGGCTGCTGAGCTGGCAGGAGAGCTGGTATCTGCCTGGTCAGATGGAGCAGTGCTGGAGGTGCAATCCCTCAAACAAAAGACAGATTTTTTTTCCCATTACCTTCCTCCTCAGCCCCGCCATTCCTGTTCTGAGATCAAACCATCACAAAAACCCAGGAATTGGGAAAAACACCTTTCTCATTTTACCCAGAGCAGCTGGCAGCCGAGTTATCATTTACACCAGTATAAGCAGGAGAGGTGTTTGCATAATTGCATGGAAAAGTGGAAAGAACCTGCCAGTTTGGGAAGCTGTGTCTGGCAAAACGAGGCTCCTTCAGCTCTTTTGGAAACTATGGAGAGTGGAAAGCAGCAGGACGAGAGCCAGGATTCAGGGGGAAGAAAACCACAGAGGAAAAAAGCAGCTTTGAAACGGGAGAACAGTCTTCTTGAGGAAAAGGAGTGACCCTTGCCTTTGGAGCTTTGGGGATGTGGGAGTAACATAGTTCTGGGCAGTTTGCTGCTGGGGATGGTTTGATGTGCTCAGGATTTACCTGGCGTTTTCCTCTTAGATCCTGCAGGCCCTGCCACACTTGAAATGCAGATTGGAGGGAAACAACCCCTCTCCCCACGTTACCCAGGGGTGGAGCAGGTGCAGCCAGGACCCTTCCACCTGCAGCTGAGCAGGAACCACCCCTTAGAGGGTCACTTTGTGTGGCACAGGAGCACTGCGGTCCCCCGTGGACCCAGTCAGCTTTAGGAGAGAAGCCCTGGTGGTGTCTGCACCTGCTGCAGGTGCTGGCACCGCTGGAGTGTGTGCAGCAGAGTTATAAATCATCTGTAAAAAGTAAAACCACATCATGTCTGAGAGGAAGAGCGAGCAGCTGTGGGGGAACTGCAGGTAGGGTCTCCTTTGGAGAAGGAGAACGTGATCAGCGAGTCAGCGTTTGTTCCCGTTTTATTTGGATCCATCTGGCACCTCTTTGGGAAGTGTTATGAACATTGTGAATAACTGTCTCTCTCCTCTCCTCCCCCTGATCTTTCCTGCAGTGGTTTCCAGTGACAGTGAGAGCGACTCGGAGCTCAGTTCCTCCAGCCTGGATGACAAGCCCATCCCTGCGGGATCAAAAGGCTCCCAAGGGAGAAAGCTCCAAGCAGGAATGGGTGAGGAGCTGCAGTTCCTTGTGGCTGGAGGGTGGGAAGTCTAAAGTGCTTGAATGGCTCTTGGCTCAGCTGCTTGCCTCCCCTCCTGGCTGTGGCTGTGCCAGGTGAGGGTCTGAGCCTTTCCCACTGGGATTTCTTCCTGGTGGTCATTCCATGGCCTGCAGCGTTCCAGGGTCTGCCCTTGCAGCTGGGAGCTGCTCCTG
Source organism: Corvus kubaryi (assembly GCF_017639235.1). Lineage (NCBI taxonomy): Eukaryota > Metazoa > Chordata > Aves > Passeriformes > Corvidae > Corvus > Corvus kubaryi. The sequence goes on from NW_024581088.1 coordinate 8,143,977, forward strand.
GCAGCAATCCCCGGCCAGCTCCTCACTCCTGGCTTTACAGCACTGGAATCGCTGGTGTTTTTTGGGAGCAGAGCACAAGAGCTGGGGGACACCCTGCTCCTGAGGGCTCCTGGCTGGAGCTGGGATGTTTCTGCTCCTTTAGGACCCAGCCCTACATCCACACCCCCTTCCCGCTCCCTCAGCAGCATCTCTGTCCTGTCCCTGCAGCACCCACGAGGGGACCCAGCCAGGCCATGAGCAGAGCCCTGGGGATCCCCCAGCCCCCCACACTGTCGGGGAGCCACAGCAGCCTGGGCAGCGAGCAGGGGGTCGAGCTCAGCCCCACAGAGAGTGGCCAGAGTGACCAAGCCTCGGACAGGCGCGACAGCGATGCCGGCACCAGTGCCCCTGGTAAGCTGCACCCCATCTCCAGGCACATCCCTGCTTTTTGGGGCTGAATTCCCTGGGAGCACAGCTTTCCCAGAGGCACACAAAGCTGTGGCCTCAGGGTCACTTTTCCCTGCTCCTTTTTTGTATTGGCAGATGCTGTCTCAGTGTCGCACCTTCTTCCCTGAATGCAAAACCTTTTCTGCAACATGAGTAATCGTCTGGGGTGGGAGCTGCCTGCCCCCACGGCCAGGAGCACTCAGAACTTGGGGCTGTGCCCCTGCAGGGGTCTGGAGCTCCTCTCTATCCTGCAGAGCCAGCAGAACAGATTGTGCTTCTCCTGATGCAAAGAAGTCCAGCAGCTTTATGAGACTGAGTAATATTTTTCCTGAAGTAAGGTGGCTCTTAAAGCCAAGTATGGCTCTTCCCAGAACTCTGCAGTGCAGAAAAAAGACACTTTTCCCCCCTCAAAAACCTCAGAACAATTAAGTGACTGGGAAAGCAGAGGCTGCTATCACATCTGAAGCAGCTGAAAGAGATGCAAATGTGTTCTCTCTGCAGTTCCCACTAATTCAGTCACTAACCCCTCAAGTTATCATTCAGCACTGCTCCCTCCCGAGCGTTCCTGCCCTCTGAACTGCCTCTCCTGTTGTTCCTGAGCCTGGTTAGTGCTGGGCATGTTGAGGCATAAATTGGATTAGAGAGAGCAGGTTCATCCTTCAGTGCAACACGGAGTCGTGGTCCCCTCCCCGCGCTTCCCGCTACAAACAGGTGGAATAAAATTGTTTCTCTGCTCTTCACTCCCTCCCCAGCTTTCAGGGACTTGCAGTTTTCTTTCATTTTAGTAAAAGTCAAACAAGTGATTCTTCTGCTCTGTCCTTCCTCCCCCTGGATTAGAGTCTGTCCTGGACTGGGTGGTTTATTTTAAGCCCCTGTTGTGTGTGGAATTAGAGAGGGCGGATTCCTGCTGTGGGTTGGCTCTGCTGCCTGTTGAGGAGAGCTGCAGGTTGTCCTGTGGGGTTGGAATGGGTGGGGATAGCAGGTGTGACCCCTTTGGGTGCTGCTTCTGATGGATGGATCCACTCCTGGACAATGTGTTTGTACTCAGCGTTTTGTAGCTTCTCTGCCTGCTCTTTGAGCCAACTGCTGCCTGGCCATGACAGTGCAATCAGCATTTCAGAGGCCAAAAAAAAAGGAAAAAAAGGAAAAAAAGCTTTTTTCCTGCTAAAAACTCCTTATGCAAAGCTTGGCACAAGGGGTCAAAGCTTTCCAGGGGGATCTCCCCGTGTAGATGGGGGAGAGCTGAAATGACAGGCAGCATGGGCAGGTATTTAAAAAAGGAGAACTGCAGCAATCTCCTGAGGCCAGTTAAAGCTGGCCCTGAGATGTGGAGAGGATCCTGCTAAGGAAAAGGTTGAGCCAGGTTGGCTGCCTAGGGAGTTTCTGTAAAGATCTTTATTATGTCTGAGGTCATTTCTTTCCCAGGAGAAGGGGCTGCACTGTTCAGACCAGAGCCCTGGTACAGGGACTCTGTGGCCTCCCAAATCCAGGGGAGGGAGGCAGGAAATCAGCAGTGAGTACTTCAGGATCCCTTTGGGTGCCTCTCTTTGCCAACAAGCAGAGGCTGCTCTTGCTGTTGATCTCTTTAAAGAGTAATGGAGCTGATGCATGCTGGATGTCAGGACTGGCAAAACTCTTCCCAGCACCTCCCCTTCCTGTGGGACAGCCCCCGAGCTCTGCCCTGCCCCGAAAGCAGAGCAAGGGACAAAGATCCTTCCTCATTTCAGCTGCTGAGCCTCAGCTGCAGAACGGGGCTGTTAAAAGATGATTTTCTGCGCTTCCTCTGAAGGGCTCTGCACCTTTAGAACACCATGTCAGCAGCAATTTTTGCTTCATATTATCACCTCAGGTGTTGTTCCACCGGTGACTTCCTTTGCACTTCTTTTTCTCACCTCTGCTCTGACTCTGCTCTCGAGTGCAACTTCACAGAGCACTTCAGCATCCCGAAATCCCAGGCCACCTCCAGCACAGGGAATTGGGGAGTGGTGCTGCAAAAGCAGCTGCTCTCACAGTCCTGAGCTCTTTCAGCCTGAAGGCCAAGGCAGCAGCAGGGTGGTGGCCAAGGGAAAACAAGGAGCTATTAAAGAGGGTTTGTAGGTTTCCAGTGCGCTGCTCCAGCTCCGGCTGGGGTTTGCTGAGGCAGATAATGAAGCCTGGAGTTTGTCATAAAATGACTCATTGTCAGAGCTGCATTGGGATTTAGGCAACCTCAGCCCGTGAACCAAAGTTTCAGAAGAGTGGTGAGTTGAGAGGCTGCCAATTTTATTATTTTTTTTTTTTTACCACCTGCTCTCAAAGCCTTTCAAAAGCAGCATTTTCTGAGGGGCTGGTGCTGCTTCTGAAGCTCCAGTTCCTGGAGGTGCCTGCTCTGACGTGATAGCTTTCAAGAGGCACACTCATTTTCCTGCAGAATGTTTTATCCTAAAGAAAATTAAATTTGCACATGTGGAAAGAGCACAATCTCCCTTTTTGCCTCTTACTTGCTCCCAGCTAGGACAGGTGACTCACCTTGTTCTGGCTGCGCAGCTGATGCTAAGAGATGCCTTGAAAAAGAGCAAAATCCTCACTTATGTTGATTATGACATTTTTGTTAAGGAAGGGGAATATTAAACAGAGTGAAACAAAGAAATTATCAATATCTTACAGCAGTTTTCATTAGCCCAGGGAGAGCTTTTAATGGAGATCACAAATTTGAGCTTGGGACTGCTGCAGGGGGTTAGTTAAACAAAAGGCATCTCCCCTCAGTCAAGTTCTGCATTGACAGGTGCCAGCTGCTGGGGTTCTCAGCATCTTCAGAGGGCCTTGTCCCAGAAATGGGTGACTCCTGTTTGCTGTTCCATGAGCAGCTTGCTGGTGGGGAATGGTGAACGAGCTTGGCATGGGCTGTGGGGCTGGAGAAAGCTCTGATTCCTGCTGGAAGCAGGAGGTTTGAGAGGCAGCCACGAGAGAAGCTAATGAGGGAGTGCAAATCACAGCCTCCCCATCCCTGCCCGCTTGCCAATGTGTTGTCTAAATCATTAATACTTAAAGAGTGGTGCAGCAGCTGGCACTTAAACAGAGCCACGTTAAACAGGGCTGGGGCTGGGCTGGGAGCTGAGATGAGGATGGCACTGCCTGGTGAGGGGTAAGAAATGTCCTGGTTTGCAATCACAGGGTGAGACCTGCTGGAAAAACCCCCAGATGTGAGCAGGTCCAGCCTGGACCCTTCTGCAGCTCCTAGGTACCTCCCTTGAGCTGCTTTGTGCTGGGAGAGAGCTGAGAAAAGGGCTTGGAGCTGAGGGAGATGGACAGGGAGTGCTGCTTCCAGCTCTCTTTATTTGGGGAGATTTATGCCCTGTCTTTCAGGAATTGACTGAAATGAGGTGGTGTCTCTCTGTGGCATCCACTTTTGCTCATAAATATTCAAGCTGTTAATACATGAGCCAGGCAGAGCCATTCAGCATTATTTTTGTGGCAGGAAATTCTCTGGGCATCTTTGAAGTTAAAGCATTAACTGCTATTTTCCCTTCCATTCTGCTTCTCAGATGTCTGCTTTGCTCCCTCAGGGATGATGAGGAGGTAACATTTTGCTTCAGTGGGTCTGACTACTCCATTCCATGTAGGAAGAAAAAAAAAAAACTTGTCCTAACAGTAATTAGGCTCCAAATGGGGTAGTAATTTCTTTAATGACTTTCCTCATGAAGTCCTTGGGGAGTTGACTTTTGTTTTCCTGTGCTTGGTGAGAAAGTTGCTTAAATGTTTTCAGATTTGTTCCTTGTTTGTGTGAGCCATTGTGGATTTCCAGGGCTGACTTGGCAGCAGAGTGGAAGAGGTGGGTAATCCCTGCCCTGCCTCCCTCTGCCTGCATTTAGGGCCCAGTTTAGGAAGGGCAGAGGGATCAGATATAAAGGAAAGACCCTCACCCACACCCAGCCTCTCCCAGCCAAGCCTCTGCTTCCTTCACTGGCTGCCTCATCACATTTAGGGCACTGCTCTTTATGCCCTTTTTGCTCAGAGCTTGCTGGGATTGAGTTGTCCTGCTGCCGAGGAGGAGAAGTTTTCTGTCTTTCCCCAAGTGAAAAAATTGAATTGTGCCTTCATGGCTGAGGAGCTTTGAGCTGTCTCTGCCTCCGCACATCCACAGAGCACCGAGTGGTCCTGCTGTATTTATAAATAAAACACAGCTTTGGGTAGTGGCAGCGTTAGGAAATGATTCAAGGTTTGCATTCCAGATACAATGCATTTGTGAATATGAACCTCAGGAGAAGCCTGTGCCCCCTTGCATGTTTGAGGGAATTAAAATATTTTCATCCTCGAATGGTAGAAGCAAAACATTTTCAGCTCTTTCGAGCCTGCCTTGAAGTTAAGTGAATAAAGGCTCGAGTAACTAAAAAAATAAATTACTTCAACTATTCCTGTAATTCTTTATGGAGTTTTAAATTGAAGGCTTCTTCCTTCAAAATAGAGGGATGACAAAGATTCATTCTCTCGGCTCTTTCGCTCAATATATCAGGGAACAAGTCTGCTGCTGAAGATGGAACTCCTATTTTTATGCCTTCTTTCACATTGCAGAGGTCTGTGCTGTGGTCTTTGATCAAACAGCCTGTCTGGCCTCCTGCCCCCACCTCCTCAGACTTATTCTCTGCCCTCTGCAATACGTTTGCTCCCAACTTTCTGTTCAGCGTTTACACAAAGCACCAAGGGCAAGAGTTGATGTCATCTTCCCAAACAAAGCAGGAAGGAAAGAGCAGGGGAAGTCAGTAAGATAGAAGTGAAAAGCTTGGATTTTGGAGTCTTTGTAAACACATGGAGGGGTTTTATGGCTCGGGAGGTTATCTTTTAACAGGGATGTCAGGCAGCAGCTGGTGGTCCTTTCTCCAAGAGGAGGAGCAGTGTGTCCCAGCAGAGCCTGGGTTTTGCCAGGGGTGCTGAAGTGATCAGCTCAGGTTTGTTTAGTCAACAGGAGACCAAATCTGGAGCAGAGCAGGGCCTGTCCTGTGCCCATCCCCAGCCGTGGGCAAGGGCCACATCCTGCTGTGGCTCCTGTCCATGGCTCATGGAGAGCAGGAAGGTCTCACAGTAGATCTGCTCTGTCACCCCTCAGAGCTGATGTTTCTGGGGAGCAGGTACTGAAGGGGCAGTTCTAGCAGCACAACTCCTTATTTCTCCTCCTCTCCGCTTTTCCTTCCCCTGTGTTTTCTCCCTTTAATCAAGTCTAATGGACCCTGACTGCTGGACTAATGATGCATAGATGTTCTCTTTATTATTTTTAGGAAGCTCTTAAAATGGCACCGAGCACGCAAAAGCAACGTAAAACAACTTGGTGGAGCCTCTCCCCTTCGCTGCTTTCCAAACAAAACTTTTGTCTTTGTTTATTTTGCAGGCAAACGACGGCTCCATGCCAGAACACGACTCTGATGGAGGAGAAGATGGAGCTGCTTTCTCCTGGATCCAGCACTCCCATTCCATAGACTTCACTCCAGACAGGGACTGCTGCCGGGGCCGACGTTGTGATGCTGGCTCTTCCACAGGCACTGGGACAGCACCTGCCTGTGCTCTGTGAACCCCAAAAGAGGCACTGGGGCTGTGATTTGCACTTGGCTCCCATGGGGAAGGGTCACTCCTTGTGTTTGTTGTCCTTGTTCTGGCTGGAGTGAGTTTGGTGTGGGCACCAGGAGCCAGCCCGTGAAGCTGTGCTCCCATTCCCTCCCTCTCTCTCTGCTCAGGGTAAAGAAACACTCCAAAGAACTTGCTGTGATTTTTCCACTCCTCCTGGCTGTGCACTGGCCCATGTGAGGGTGTGGGGTCAGGGGAAATGTGTGGTTGCTCACCCCCAGGCCCAGCTGGCTGCCTGTGAGCACCCGAATTGGATAAAAGCTTTCAAATGACTTTATCTCGTAAAGCTCTGCAGATTCCCCTCCCACGTGCACACCTTACATGAGCAAGGGCCTTTCTTTTGCCTTTTTCCTGTAAGTCTTGAGCATCTGGCTGACTGTGGTGGTGGTGTCATCATGAGTCAGGCTGTTGAAAACTGTGTGCCCTGGTCCTGCTTATTCTCCGGGACAGACAATTTGCCTCAAAGATGAGAAAAATCAAATTACCTCACATCTCTAGAGAAATTAGATCTTTGAAGGCCTGAACAAAACCCACACTGGGCTGGTAGGAGTCTGTGGATTTTATTAAATGCTTTGGAGCTGACCTGTCTATTATGAAGAAACAAAGGATTCCAAAAAGTTCCCTCTGAAATCACAGAGTTAAAGGCAATTTGTGCCCATTAATGTCAGCCTTTCCCCTCAGTTATTACTCTTTTGTTCTGTTTTCCTTTGCACTGGGCGCTCTGTGTGCATGTAGTGTGTGTTCTTACAAATGGCTGCAGTATGAAGATAAATGAGATTGGGTGCTGGAACACTCCGGCAGGAGATCGGAAATCAATCCTCGACTTTCTTTTAAATGAACATGGCCCAACAGAGGACCATTCCCTCACTGCTCTCCCAGTTAATGTGCTCTGGCAGGTTGCTGGTGAAATGCTTCCAGCCCTTCCTCTGTGATGTGTTCCTGCCCTTCTACAAATGAAAACAAAACCTTTGGGCCACATGGGCTCCCTGAGATGGCAGAAAAGGAAATCACTGAATGTGGGGTCCACACCATCAGTGTTGGAGAGAGCAAGGGATGAGGTTGTTCTCCACTGAGGGATATTTTATTGCATGGTCTGTGTTGTTAACCTGGCCATTAAGGCTTGACCAGCTGCTTCTCTGGAAGGGCTAATTCCAGAATTATTATCTGTATCTGAAAAAGTAACTCCAGCTGTCAGCTTTTGCTGAAATACTGGTGTGGTTTCAGAGCTGTTTCTTCTGAGAACTGTAGGGTCTTCAATTTCCAAAATGTTTAGCCACCAAAAGGAGTTCTGTTTTGCCTTGAAGCTTTTGACAGTCCAAGTGAGGCTTGTCGTGCTCATTGCCTCAGACAGCCTGGCCTGCCAGCCTAAGTTAATTCCACAGGAGAAGGAGAAGGAAAAAGACTTTTAGGAATTGACTCTATTTTCTTTAAACCTGTTACTTTCTCATCACCAGCTCTACACTGAGTTGGAAAGAGCTTTTAAAATCCAGAATGTCATTTCTAACTCCCCTTGAGTTCCTTGTGCTTCACTCCTGGGCAGTGCAGGCAGGTCAGTTGTGTCCCCATTCCCACCCCCACCTCCCACAGCATTTCCCCCACTGCGGGGTGCCAGCTCTGCTCAGGACCATTGGGAATCCTTGCTGGCTTGCTGTGCCACGGTGAGGCATCAGCTTGATGTTTACCTGAGGCCAGCTTTTATAAAACCCTCTCAGAGGTAAATTTGACATTGCTCTGGTGCCAGTGAGACTGGAAACTTTTCTTTCTTACCTCTGTATTTTAAGTCCATGGGGTAATTCCACCTGAGTTCAAACCAGAGTTGTTCAGTCAGCTGTGGAAAGACTGAGGGAAGGATCTGGTCCTGGACAATGCGATCCAGGCCCAACTGAATGTGATAGAGGATCATCTGCATCCCTGTGCACTATTTTATTTTGAAGACCACTTTTCCCTTTGTGGTGATTCTCTTGGTTGTGTTTTGCAGCTTTCGTTGGAATATTATCCTAAACCTGTCCCTGTCTTTTGAGCTGGTTTAATGTGGGCAAAAAGGGCTCAGTGAATGTGCTCAGTCTGCCCTGGTCATTTGTGTTTATTATTTTCTTGTTCTCGTCTCCATCCCTCACAACTTCTGTCTGGTGTTTTACTACTGGAAACAATAAAGCTTTTGCTCAGTGACAACTTCTCGCCGTTCTTGAAACAGTAAAAAAGTTTTTTCATAGATGCTCTCCAAATCCTCCAGCAAGGCAAGACAATAACCCAGCCAGTGGAATTGTGATTCATGTGGCTGGAGTTTAACTGACTTCTGCACTTGAAAGTCATCTTTTGTCTTGTCCCCTCCTCGGTGCCTCGTGCTGGCGGTGGCAGGGGCACAGATTTGCTCCTCAACCCCTCTGTGAAGGTTTTCCACGCTGCAGCCACGACTCTCAAAGCAGCACCAATTGTCCTTTTGTCAAGTGCTGTCTCCTCAGCCTCCCGAGGCTCTCTGACAATCGGGGTCCATTTAACCTGGCCCACAGAGAAGTGCCTCTGCATCTCCTCATTGTTCGCCGAGTGCGCGCGGCCCTGGCCGCTCCCGTTTCCTCAGCACTCAGCCTCAAGGTTTCAAAGAGCTTTTTAATCTGTTTTTGCTTTCCCCATTCTAAAAGCACCTCGGTAATTGCTGTTGGGATTGTTCTGCTGGGGAGCTGCCATTAGTCCAAGGATGGAGCGTGTCAAGGACTGAGCAGCTCTTGTGTTGTTGCTTCCCCTCTCCGCTTGCCATGACAACAGCCACCAGATGGGAGAGTCGGCTGGGGGATCTCTCTGAGTCAGAAACACTGCCCGTGGATTGCCAAGTTCCCATGTTTGGTTTTTACAGTTGTGTTTTGGAAGGGGAGGGCAGTGCTTCCTCTGCGAGAGCCGTCTGCACGTTCAGCGTAGCCAAAGCAAACGGGCTAGCAGCTGGTGTTTGGGCAACATGGTTCTGGCCATTACTGAGGCTGGAGAGTCAGCAGGAGTGCTTGGGCAGTGAAACAAATCGGCAAATAACCTCTGGAGTTCATTCTTTAAATTAAACCTGGCAGCAGTTGCTCCCCTCCCCTCCCAGAAGGTGTTTCCTTCAAGGGGAGGGGGCTGGTGGTAGCGGTGTCTCACCAGCCCACCTCTCCCTTCTCTTCCTCCCATCACTTTGTTCCTCTCCACCTCGGAGACTGCCCTTCCACCTTGTTCTGCAGGTGGGTGTGATGGACAGAGAGTTCAGGGAAGTTTTTTGGAAGGGCCGATGCTGCCCTCACGTAATGAGACTTTCAGCAGGCGTGGGATGGCAGGTGATGGGTCAGCACCTTGTGGAAAACTTTCATCCTGAGCTGCTCATTCAGATTCCTCCCTGACCATCTCCTCGATCAGCAGCACGTCCAGGCAGTGCTGGAATTGCAGTGAGAGGCGTCCACAGAGATGAGGATCCATGGCAGCACAGACAGGGGCACGATGCCAGATATCACCTCCCCCCAGGTTGCTCTGGAGCTGACCAAATGCAGCAAAGAGGCGTCACCAGCTCCTTTTCTCATCCCTTCTCCCACCAGACTCATCACTGGAAACACTTATTATCAGATTGCTGCTAATCAGAGCCTTATCAGGAGAGAGGTGCTGGCAGAGACACCTTCCCCCCGAGTGCGACTGACTCCTGATTTCAGAGGTGACAAATTACCACAGGACTGTGGCTGCTTTTAGCTATTTGCAATTATACAAACTCCTGTTCCAGCTATGCTGTCCCATCCCATGGGAGCAGCCCCTCATGAGTGGGAGCTGCCCTGGCCTCCGCTTTTAGGGCTGGATTTGGGAGCTGGGTGGAGAGATCACACCTCTGAGACTGGTCCTAACAACCCTGCACTGCTGCTGGGTATTTCAGAGACTCACCCTCAAAAGAATCCCCAGACTGAGCCATACCCAGCCCCTGGATGGGGACAGCAGCTGGATCACCCAGAGCAGCTGAGCCCAGCATTATTTATTTCTCAGCTGGTGAAGCCAAGCCCAAGAAAGCAAGAAAATCTCAGTGAACAGCTGAGCCCCACTGCGGGAGAGCAGGGGCAGGAGGAGCAGCCATCGAGCTGCCGGCGGGACAGACCTTCATCTTCAAATGACAGTCGTGCAAAATTAAACTCCTCTAAGCAATCACACCGTGGCCGTTCAAATGGTGCCTTGGAGGAAAGAAAAATAAACTGAGAAATGCAAATTAGGGATGTAAATCTTCCTGCCTGTGTCTGGGAGGTACCTGTTTAATTAGCATCATTGAGCAGCCTTGATGTGGTAAGTGCTAAGTAGGAAATTTGCCAGATTTCCGCGGTTTTGATAGCAGGTGACTTGTGTTCTGTTTGAATTCCCACCTTGGGATTTTTTTTCTGTGCTTGCCAGAGTTGCTGTGCTGCCTGTGGCATGAGGAATTGGCTCTTGTCACCTGGGCTGAGCAGATGCCACTGCACCAGGGAGGAGCTGGCCTGAGCCCTCTGTGTCCTGGGCACCTTGGCATCAGATTTATTCGTGTGATAAATAAGAGTATCCCTGCGAGGGTATGAGTTGGGGAGTTTCTGAGCCTTTGTTTCTCCCTCACCCCCGCCTACCCCAGCGCTCTGGTGCTAATTGGTACCACGTGAATCTTTTTAACACTGATAACGTTTGGGAGTTGTTGGATGCTTGGCCTGGGTCTGCCTGGGCATTTCAGGGGGGACTTCCCCGAGGTGCTGCCGGATCCCCCAGGCACTGCCTTGCCAGGTTTGCATCCCTCTGGCAGGCTCTGGATCCTGCTGTTTCCCAGATCCCTGCTCCTGACCTGTCACCGTGGGAGATGGTGGGATTAGGATGATGGAGTGCTTGGAGAGGATAAACAATAACGATGCTACACCCGAACAATGCTTTTCAGTCCCATCCTTTTTTTCCCTGTCGGTTCCCCATTCAAGCTTAATAAGATCAGTGCAGATAATTTCTGTATTTGTGCAAAACATCGTTTTCCCTCCTGTGCTTTGCCAGCTGCACTGCGATTGGGAAGGTGAACACATACTTTCTCCTGTATGGTTATGAATGGGTGCATCTGTTCCTCGAAGATAGGGAAAGGAGGGTGAAAGGACTGGAAAGGGAGGGAAGAAATCAGATGCAGCCTGGCACGTTACCTCTGTGGAGAGGGAAGCATGCAGGGGTCAGATTTTTGCAGCACGGGCTCAGTCCTGATGTATTGTGGAGGTGGGTGAGACAGAAAAGGGGTTTTGCTTAATGGGGCAGCACAGCCACCCCACAGTGGGGCAGGGAGCTCAGCCCCACTGCGATCAAGGTTTGTGCCTGGGGCTGGTCCTGCTCCTCCCCGGCTGGAAATCACACCTGCCTTGCTCCCTGGGCTCTCTCCCGACCTGTGCCAGGGGCTGCAGCCCTGATCCTGCATCTCTGCATCCCCCAGGATCTCACAGCCCTTGCTGAGGTCCAGCCTGGGGAGGATGCAGGGCTAGAGGTTGCTGTACAGCAGCAGAACTCATTAACTGGGCTGTCTTTCCTCCCTCCTCCGTCTTTCCCAAGACAGGTCCACTGGAGAGGAGAGGGAGAGAAAGGGGTTTAATTTTCTCCTGTTATCTGGTGTGTCCAGCTGTGAGCCACACCAGCAGCCCCGGGCTGATCAAACCCTCCAGTGGCCTCCATCCAGTGTCCCATCAATATTTTCAGTGCTCTGCCCAAGCCCAGGTCCCAGCAGTGATGCTCCAGCACGTTCCCTCCTCCTGCTGGATCCTGTTGGGCTCTTGCCTCATTGCCCGTGACACGGAGCCATCAGGCATTAGCAGTTGGCTTTGGCACCTAATGACACAAACAGCTGCAAACGTGTTCCTCCTCCAAAGCAGGACTTTTTCAGCCAGAAACTCTGGTGCTGTCCCTGCTGTCGAGGTGAGAGTGCTTCTGACCCCTCTGTTTCTGTTTGTCATGTGCTTTTTGCTTCCAGAGGTTTCCAGATATGGGAACAACTTTGGAATGAAATACAATGAAAACTTAAAATAAGGATAAAAGTTTCCCAAGGGGTCTTGACGTGGCTTTTATGGGTGAAAAGGTCCCCATTTAACAGCCTGAGTGGCTGAAGCAGAGATGTGCTAAATGCCAGGCTTTGAAGCTGCAGGGAAAAGGCCAGGCTGCCTTCCTCACCATCCTCACAACAGAGCTGGGCTCTGAACCCGATTCACCCAAGTGAGTGGCTTCTCAGTGCTCCTTTTCTTTCCAGTTTCTTCATTGGCAGAAAGCAGCAAGAAACCCAGCAGGTGTGGGTTGGTTTGGGTGAGCAGACCCTGGAAACACCACTTGAGCTTTTATTGAGGTGGCAGCATCGTTGTGAGCACCAGGTAAGGGCAGAGAGGGCTGCTCCAGCTCACAGCATCCCAGGAAAAAACTTCCCAGCGAGCTCCCTGCAGGATTTGCTGCTCTCGTTGCTGCTGGTGGTTCAGGTAGGTTTAATCCCAAGGGCACTTTGGGGTTTTTAGCTCTTTGCACCTCGCAGGCCAGCACTGGGAGATAAATCCCTGTGATTTGCAGAGCTTTCAGTGGCAGTGAGGCTTGTGGTTCCCCCGAGCCTGCATGGAAATGCTTTGGACGCCCCTGGGCTGCTCCTGCTGTCTGTTTTCATGGCAGCCTTCAGATGGAGCCAACAGCAATTTTTTGGGGCTGGAGATGCCTGGGAGTGAGTGTGCAGCTCCTGGCCCCTCCCAGCTCATAATTCCCAGGGCTGTGAAGGGATTTGGTGCCTCCCTGAGCAGCTCTCCTTTAGGAAAGCACTCAGGGACACGCAGCCAGGCAGCCGCCACGCAGCCGCCACCTCTCACCCTGTGACTTTGTGGGTGGGATGTAGGACTTTGTGCTCAGATGTTACTGCTCTCCTCTAAGGCTGCTGTGGAGCCCAGGAGGGGAAACTGCTGATTCCTTACAGCCCTCTAAACCTGGTGTTGCCACCAAATTGTTGCCATGCTGCTTTGAAGTGATTTTTTTGTCTTTCTGTGCTCCGTGGTTGCAGAGTCCGTGTTCCTATGCTAAGAAATCAAGAATCAAGTAATTGAATCTCCCTCCCCGTTCCTCTAAATCAAGTAATTGAATCAAAGAGCACGTGATTTGAAAAGACAGAGAAAGGAGTTCATTTTGGGTTCCCTTTATTGGCCTCTTAAATTCTGAGCTTCGCAGCCTGCTGGGAGTGTTTTATCGATCCCTTTCCACAGCTGTGAGTAGGATGGACTTTAACTGCCCGTTATCCTGGCACCTGGGAGGCAGCAGGAGTTTGTGGGAACTGGGAAAGGGACAGCTTCAGCCTGGGTGACCCCGATGCTGAGGCTGGGGGTGCTGCTCCTGGCGTGGCAAAGGGCACAGTGAGGTGCAACCTGTGTGAGGAACACCCTGAGGAGGGAAAACTTTGCTGTTTGTCGGCACCTGAGCGGCTTGGGATTGTCCCCGACAGCAGGAGATGTCCCCTGGGGTGGAGCTGCCAATGGCCCGTGACTGGTCACCCGGGAAGCTGCTGAGGATGCAGCTTCATTGGGATGCAAATGGATGTAAATTCATGTAAACATATGTCTCCGTGCAGGTAGCAGCTCGTGCCCAAATTATGCAAATGTTAATCCAATAATGCTAATGTCATGATTATCCAGCAACACGGGGTTCATTAATATGGTTCCTTGGCTCTTACACCCATCACTGTCAACACGATTATGCTGAGGCAGAGGCTTCCAGCATCCCTGGCAGGTGGAGCCACTCTCAGGGAGGGAAGAGGACATCCAGGGCATGGTGGCACCAGGAAGGACCCTTCACCTGCCACGTGTCCTGGCCAAGGTGCCCCCTGGCTGCCCCCCTCGGGAGGCCCTTCCTCCCAGAAGGAGACGTGGAGCAGATTTCCCAGTTCCTGCAGAGCAGCCAAACCAGCATTCCTCGATATCCGTGCTGTGATCAGATGAACAGGACTAGCAGGGCCATCTAGTGACTCCTCTGGCTGCTAAATGACCTGGGAGATGCCCCCCTCAACGGGTTTCATTTTAAAGTTTGTATTTTGAGGAATCCCTTTGTCTCCCATTTTTTTCAGCTGGTGAGTATCCTTTGCTCCAAAGTTTTGTTGTCCCAGATTCACCACAGAGCTGGAAAATGCTTGGGCTTCCCTACAGTGGAGAGGAACTTTGTCCTGAGTCGGGTGACATAAGGTCAGGCAGCTGAAGAGCCCGTGGATCCAAGAGCATCCTGCAGGCTGGCCTGCCTTCCTCAGCCCTGCCAGGAATGCTGCTCTCCAGGCAGGAATCAGCTTGTCTGGGCTTTGGCCTCAATTTCTTCCCTGCTGACCTGCAGGTGCTGCTGTGAGTTTGTCTTTGTGGCACATCTGTGAGCAGCCCTGCTTGGGTCAGGGAATCTGGGGTTGTTTGCCTCTGCAGCAGCCTAATCCCACAGTGAATCTGTGGGGTCTCTGCTTCCTGCTCCTCCTCTCGCTCCTCTTCCTGCTCTTTCATTCGTGTTGCTTCTCGCAATGTTGGCATGATGCTGGGATTTGTGGATGGGGCCAGGAAAACGTCCTGGCATCCATCCATGATGGATCATTCTCTCGCAGCTCATGGCTGAGCCTCACGATCCAGGGATGGGCAGCACATCTTCCAGCCCTGGGAGGAGCAGCAGGCAGGACAGAGCTGCCCCAGAGCTGTGACAGGTACAGGGACTGCATGGGGGGGGTGGTTTGGGTAGATTGCTTTTGACAGGATGTCATTAGCCTGACGAGGATGTGGGAGAGGAGCAGCTATAAAGCTCTCTTAATGCAGCCAAATTGCTCTTTAATACTGCAAACCCAAGATGTTATTTCGTGAATCCCTGGAGCTCACTCTGCTGCTGGTTATTGGTGGCCTTTTCTCTCTGCTCCCATCCAGCTCCCAGTTCCTGGAGCGTGGGGCAGGAGCAGTTTCCCGCCGGTGCCTCCGTGAAGCTCGGCTGCTTTCTGCCCTCACTTGGCTCCTCCTGCGTTGACTCCAGGAGCTGGTGTGACTCCTGAAATGCCTCTTCCCACCAAAATGTGAGCATAAAGTCTCTCCATTTCCATGGCAACGGGGCCAGGCCCTAAATGCTGATGGGAACTCTGTTTCTGGACATTTATGGAGTGGGAAGAGCTGGGGGTGCAGGAGGCAGCAGTGCCCAGCCCCAGCACAGCTCTCCGGGCCAGCATCCATGTCCCAGTCACCGCAGGGTAAGGTGCTGCTGCCAAATTAACACCAGGCTTTGCTCCTGCCTGCCTGGGAAGTCTTGAGGAGGAATGTTCTCATCCTCCTGCAGCTGGGAGACAGTCGGGAAGAGGTAAAAGCAGGGTAAAACTCCTAAGACAAGTCAGCTGGATAATCTCAGAGGACATTGACTCCAGCTTGGAAAGGCACTGAGAGCAGATAAAATTAGTCTAATAGGAGTTGATGCTGCACAGGAGTCTCCCCTCCCTTGATTGCAAGGGAGTGGGTCTGCATTTATCTCACAGGCACACAACAATCAGAGCCAGCACCGTGTGAGAGGGTGGCTCTGCCCAGCCTGGTGATGGCAAACCCCTGCTAAGGCTCTGGAGTTCAGAGGAACCCACAGATCATGAGGGAAATCAGAGAAGTGTCTAAAAAGGTTCATCCCTAAGAAAAAGCCCCTGAGGACTGGGCCCTTGGCAGTGCTGTGCCCCAGGATCGATGTCACTCTCCTCCTGGGCACCGTTTAGGTGGATTTTCCTGTGCACAGATCCACCCTGGTGAATCCCTGTGTGGATTTACTCTGTGCTGCACAGAGCTGAGATTTACAGCAGCTGATTAGCCCCTCTGCTTGGTTTGCAGGTGCCTGGAGTGCTGGCAGTGGCGTGTCAGGGTGCAGGAGCAGAGCACGGCCCCTCCCCGGCAGGAAGGCAGACATTCCCCAGGACTCCAAGAAACCAAGTGCATTAAAACTACAAAAGAAAACACCAAGTATTTTGGGATTCACATGGAAATGGCAGCATATGCTACATGCTAAACATCAGCCCCTACCAAAAGTAGAGCTATTCTGGGCCCATCCTAAAGATGCAGGGACAGCAGATGCTTCCCTCCCTGCTGGAAGCTCCTTTTCAGGCCCATGTCCACGTAACAAAATGCTGGTCAGGAAGATTCCATCCACCTTTGCTGCTGGTTGGGTGTTTCACAAAGTCTCTGGGAACCTTAAGCAGTATTTTGAGGGGAGAGGGCTCTTCCCTGCTGGCATTTGGCCCTCGCCTGGCTCTCTGCAAGGGTTTGTTTGTGTCTGCGCCATAATAGGATGTGGGTTGTATTTCACCACAGCGATTTTGTTCACAGCTAGTAATTGCTGGTTAAATCTGGTCAAATAATGGTTGTTAGCAGGGCCTGTTGGAGCACAGATAACCTCAGATATTATCCAAGCAGAGGAGCAGTGGGGGCCAGGGTGCGCTGGGATATCAGCGCTGCTGAGGAGCCGTAATCGGCACAGCCTGGAATAAGCTCCTTAGGATTATTTTTGCCAAGTTTCCCGGTTATCATTATTATTATTATTATTGCTTTACTTAGCAAATGCAAAGGCTGTCTGACCAGGTAAGGAGTGCAATCCCCTGGATGGGCTCAGCCGAGCCTCCCCAGCAATCGAGGGCAGGGATCTTTGAGGGGAAGCTGCCAGGAGCTGTGCATCAGCCAGGAGACAGTGCCCTGAGTGAGCCAAGGAGCCAGGCACATGTTGCTTTTCAATTAACCCCCTTCCCATGCACACAGCCATGCTGGAGCTAGGCTCATTGGAAGGAATAAAAAATATGTTTCATAGCTCCCAGCCATGGGAACTGAAGGCAGTGTCAGTCCTGAGCCACCCTGGAGGGATGGAGGGGTCTCTTCCAGCAGTGTTGGCATCCCCTGGCAGTGTTGATACCCCCCAGTTGATATCCACCAGATTGAGCTGGTGGTATCTGCTGGCACCCTCTCCTACCTACAGCTGTGGGTACTTTCAGGCTTAAAAATGGTTGGGAAAAGCAAAATCCCAGCTAGGGCTGTGCAGGGTGGTGCTGCCTGTGTCACCTCCCTGGGGACACTGAGAAACCTCCCTGTCCCAGCCCTCCGAGTTCAAGGATGAGATCCAGAGGTAGTGCCTCCAAATGAAGGCTTTAATTTGGCATTATCCTTTTGTGCTCTCTCCAGGCTCTTCTCCAGCAGCACTAGCAGAGCAGGGGGGTTCCAAGAGATTTTGAGTTGACAAAGTAATAAATAAAGAACCAGTGGGTCAATCACTGAATCCCTGGCAAGCAGTGGGATGTGCTTTCCATTTGGAAAGGAATTGGTCAAACTGGAATCAGCCCCTGCTCTCATTGATTCAACCCTGGAACAGCAGAATTTGATGCTTAGCATTTGTAAGAAAATGGGTTGAACTGTGTCCTTTTGGATGTGTGTTTAATCCATGTGCTGCAGTTTTGGGGGCTGTAGGAATATCCCTTCTGTTTGCCCACTTGCAGGGCAGTTCCAGAGGAGGAAGCTGGGCTGTGGCACAGGGAGAGTGAGTGCCACAGGCTTTTTCTGGATGTGCTTTGTGCCCCTGTTCAGGACAACATTGAAATTAAAACCTGGGGGTTTTCGGAGCCTGGGTTGGAGTTGGAGTGATGGTTCCTGCATCCCACGTCCCAAGTACACTGTCACAGGTGCTGAACAGGATCTTGTTTTCTTGGGAGAAAACATGGCTTTTGACAGGCACAATTGCTCTTCCCCCTCATCCCATCCCTGCTTTGATGCTGGCCCTGTGATGGCCACCTCCACCTTTCCTGAAGGATGCCCCCACTTCCTACAGGGATGGATATTCCCTGTCAGAGTGGCTTTGCTTCCTGCCAGGCAGAGCTCTGGGTTAAAACTGGCGTTTTAACATTTAAACTCTGTCTCTTCCCTCTTGGGGGGCTGCTGGGGAAGTCAAATTCCCCCTTTCAGGGCAGCAGAGGCCACGTGCGTGGGCACAGCAGCAGCTCTGACTCGCCCTGGCAGAGCCAGGGATCAAATCAAGTCACATTCCAGGGCATTAGACAGACGGTGGGAATTAAGAGCTTTACCTGGAAACTGGCTTTGTATCTGCAAGCCCTGCTTTTGTCTTCCAGCCCAGCTCTCTATTTTTGTCCCTTTCACCTTCCATGTTGTCGTGTGTGACAGTGTGTGCTGCCAGCCCCAGTCACGCCTGGGGAGCCCTCGGTAGATTTGGGGCTGTGCAGCCCCCAAGGAAACACTCAGGCAGTAAGGGAAGGTAGGAAAAGTGTGGTTTATCAAAACCAAGCTGATCTGGGACTCATTAAAAGCTAAGAAAAGGCTCCAGCTGCTTTCTAGGCTTGGGATAGGGTAGGGATGAGAAATCCCACCTGGGCTATTAGCAGTGAGTCTTGGTTTTTGTTTATCTCAGTCTATGAGGCTGGTGATGGGGTGTTCCTTGAGGCCCACTCTTGCCCTGCTTCAGGGAGTTTGTCTGCTTCAATTCTGCCTTTTTTGTTCCCTTGTTGCTCTTCTGAATCCCTGGGTGAGCTGAGCATCTCTCAGTGGGTGCCGCTGGGCCCTGATCCTGGCTGTGGGCGGTGGATGCAGGAGGAGGAAGAGCTCAGAGGTTCACCTTCATTCCCCGAGCCTCGATTTTCTGTCCTATAAAATAATCCTTGCCTATTTGGGTCTTGTGCTCTTTGAGGAAAGATTTGGAATGATGATGACGCTTTTGTAATGGTAGTAACGGCATTAGGCTCTCACACGTAACTTGATTTTATTCATTTATTTATTTGCCCTTTCTGAGAGGAAATTGCTGCAATTTTCTGGGCATCAGGCCCAATTTCTGCCTCGTTCTGTCTGAGTGCACACCACATCCTGGATGCTGCACCCAAAGATGGAGCCTGTGTGGATGAACACACCCGAATACGGAGGCACCTCCTTGCGCTCGCCGTGATGTTCCCACCCGGCATCGGCCCACCTGCAAGATTTTCAGCCTCCATGTGCAAAGCAGGTGGTATTTCCATCTGAATTAATGTCCTGGGAGTCCTTGGATGTGAGGAGGGGATAAAACTGTCTGAGAGTGGATCTGCTGTTAGACCTGCAACAGGCAGGAGCCACCTCCGAGTGAAAATATGGCAGGGACACAAAGGAGCAGTGAGCTGTCTCCTGTTCTCCCAGGTCATTAGAGCATCCTTAGATGTGCTTCATGTCTAGGTACAGAGCAGTGACAAGTTTGGATGCTTCAGGAGAGAAACATTCACTTCCCTGTGAGGACTAAATTAGGTTGGTTTGCCTGGTGTCAGCGTGTTATGACTCAGGGACGTGCGTTAACATTTACCAAAATCTGAATGAACTGAACTCTGCATTAGACAGAAAGGTTGGGTGTCATTTTGTTGGGATTTGGGGGAAATCCTCTGAAGAACAGAGCTTTGTTTTTAATAGACACCTGCATGCCATGCTGCAGGAGACTGCAGCCCTGTGTGCATCCCTAAGGGATGTGCCAGGCTACCTGGTGGGCCAGGCTGTGGGCAGCTGGACATGGTGGTGGGTGACCAGAGCACACCAAGTGTCCCAGCCTCACTCCAGACCCACCAGAACTGAGCCAGCAGAGAGGCTGCACGGGGGGTGCTGCTCCTCTGAAATATTTCAGACACATTTTCCTGGGCAGGGTGAGTTACCGGGCAGCATTTGCACCATTTTCTCACAGTGTTTCTCTTCTGGCACTCCTTGCTAAAAAGTCCACTTCCAGTAGCTTGTGAAGGCACAGATTTATTGATTTGAACACAGGGGGAGGTGAGTAAAACCAGCAGTTTGAGACCAGCTCCCTGAGCAAAGCACAGCTCAGCATTTTCAGGGGAGCCTGTGGCAGGAGCCTGTCCCTGTCCTGGCTGGTGCTGGGGCCCTGGCCGTGCCCAGGAAGGAGCAGGAGGGGTGCTGAGCATGGCCACACTGGCATTGAGCCCTGGCCCAGCCCACGGCTCGCTCCTCTGTGATGCTGTACCAGCCCCATGGCACAGCCACACGCTGGCTGGCAGAGGCTGTGCCACCCGGGCCACGAGCAGGGACCATGTGTTGCTTCGCCCCTGGTGTGTTTGCAGGAGCTCGTCCAGCTGGTGCTGAGCTCTGGGGGGACATTGCTGTGGGCTGGGGCAGCCAGGGCAGCAGGGATCCGAGTGGGGCTGTCCCTTCCCTGCTGAGCCACGGGGAGCGGGCAGCGGTGCCATCAGGATGTGGCACAGCATCTCCCTGGCACAGCCTGCGAGGAGCCGGGAGGGCAGGGGGGCTGCCACGCTCCCTGGGGGCTCTCAGGGTCCCTGGGGGCTGTCACGGTCCCTCTCCACGGCGCGCCGGGATGCGGCACAGCAGGACGATGGCTCCTGACACTGCCCGGTGACCTCAACCCCCTGCAGGGGTCTGGCAGGGACCAGCCCTGCTCTGGCAGGGAGGTGAATCCAAGCCCACCTCCCCACGCCCCATCACCCCAACTTCTGCCGGCTGCCCCCGGGGGTCCGGGGCTGTGCTGGGGAAGCGGCGGGGGGCCGGCTGCCCACGCTGGTGGCCGTGTGGCCGGGGCGGCGGGCCGGCCACAGCCCTCATTCCTCCGCTGCTGGGTACCGCTTTGTTGCAAGCTGGTGACATCACCCGAGAGCCCACCCCCTGCCTCTTATCCGTCTCTGTGTCTCGCTCATTTATTCCCAGGCAGCGCTGGCAGGCTCAGGGGCTGTGCGAACGCCAGGGCTGGCAGCAGCAGCATGCGTGCGGCGACCGAGGCTCAGGGCGCGACAACCACGTAAGGGGCCCGCCGGAGCCTCCCTCCTCACCTGCCTCCGCAGCCCCCGGCAGAAACTTCCCTCTCCCGCACGGTCCGGGCTTCTCCGGCAGGGTTTGGCAGCGACAGCCGCATGCATGACACTCCGAAAAGGAGAGAAAATGACCATAAGTATCCAGGAGCACATGGCCATTGACGTCTGCCCCGGCCCCATCAAACCCATCAAGCAGATCTCCGACTACTTCCCCCGCTTCCCCCGCGGGCTCCCCGCCGCCGTCGGCCGCAGCAGCAGCGCCCTGCGCCCCGCGGTCAGCCAGCCCTCGGTCAGCCCCGCCGAGGCGCCCCGGGAGGATGATGAGGATGTGGACCAGCTCTTTGGAGCCTACGGAACGACGCCCGCAGAGCAGCCGGCCAAGAGCCAAGCGCCCGAGGAGGTGGTGGACCCCGAGGGCTACGAGTCCGACGACTGCAGTAAGTTCCTAAGTTTCCATGGGAGTTTGCTGGGTGCTGAGGGCAAGGGTGGGTGTTAGGGCTGGTTGCCCATCCTGGTGCACCCTTCCAGTCATGCTGGCCGTCCCTGGGATCACACTGCAGCAGTAAGAAGCCCCCAGGTTTAGCCGGGGAGGCTCTCCCTGCGCTGCTCCGGGGTGGAACGGGGCCCTGGGAGTGTCCGTGCCGCAGCCAGGCTGGCTGCTGAACCCGAAGTAGGGAAGTCTCCTAAGAGCCACCAGTTGCTGTTGTGGTTGGTGCACTTCTCTGCCTCGTCCCTGCTCGGCTCTGTGCCTCCAAGGGCTGCCAGCTGGGCTCAGACCCCTTTAATCCGGCTCGGTGGTGCAGGCTGCTCCAGCCACCCTGCTGATGAGCTGGCGATCTGCTCCAGCATCGCCCGGCTCCACATCGGGGAGATTTGTCGGGAATCACATCCTTCCGGGCGATCTCTGCCCTCTCCCTCGGCAAACTCTGGCGTGTCATCTCCCCATTCCTGCAGAACTCTGCAGGAGACCAAGGGAGCCTTTGGAGCAGAAGCCTTTGGTTCTGGAGGATGCAGGTGTTTGCAGCAAGGGTTAACCCCTCCCCACCCAAAACGTCCTTCCCACCCGGCGCCGTGGAGCTGCAAGGCAGCTGCTGCCTGGCTCTGCCAGGCCACCGGGATAACACGATTTCCCTTGGAGTTAGAGAAACCCCAAGGGCTCGGTTCAGCCCAGCCTCCGGGGGCCGGATCCTGCGAGGGGCTGAGCACAAAGTTTGGAGCCGGGAGATGCCGAGGAAGGGAGTGGGTGCTGCTGGGCGCTGCTGCGTGCTCGTCCTGGGGGAAGGGGAGGCTGAGCTGTTTACGGCCCAGCGCCGGGCAGGCGGTGGCTTTGCCTTCGCACAATGTCACAGCCCTGCCTCGGCATCGCTGCCTCGCTGCCGGCCACTGGGCTGCTGCCATTGATTCCACAGCCCGGAGTGTGGCCCCAAGGAGGGCTCCCCGAAGGGCTCTGCTGCTGCAGGGTTGGCACGGCTCTCCCTGTGTCCCCGAACAGGCACAGCCCCGGGAGAGGCTGGGTGCCAGCCCCGAACTGCCACAGCCTCTGTCCCCACGCCGGTGTCGGGGTCACGCTCTCCGTGGAGAGGCGACAGCTCTGGCACTGCTGGGGAGAACATCTCTGCTAAGCCGTGTTTGTCCCAGCCGGGCAGTTAACGGGGACTTTAACCGGCTTTGGGTCATTTGCTGCTCTAATTATCCCATCGTCTTGGCTCACCCTGGAAGTAGAAACGGGAGCAGCTGGGCTGCAGGCCCAGGGGGGTGTGTGGGAGCCAAAGCACCCGGGGCCCCAGAGTGCAGCGTTTCTCTGGGTGACTCACATGGAAATTGCCCAGGGCGCTGCATTCTGCATTTATCCTTCAGCGATGCTGGATCCTGGATGCAGGATGCTGGATGCAGGATGCTGGAAGCAGCTTGGCTCCATGCCAGGGCCGGCGGGCGTTTCTCTCACCCTGGCTGGTGCTAGGAAGTGTTTCTTGCAGCGTAACAGGTGTCAGGAAAACTGCTGAGGCTGTTTTGCCAGAGGTGCTGGGGTTTCGGCTGGCAAAGGCACAGCGGTGCCAGGAGCAGAGCGGGGAGGTGGCAACGCTGGTGTCACACCTCTGGGGACAGTGCGGGATGGCCCAGACACCCTAAGGACACTGGCTGGCATGAATGTGCAGGATGAGACTGTCACTCCCCCATGTTTAGCAGCCGAGTTGTAAATCCAGGCAAGAGCTCCCTGCACCCATTCCGCAGCCTGGGAGCAGGGAAGGGATCTGTGCAGCGTGACTCGAGCCATCAGCTACACTGGGGAATGTCATGGAGCTCCCCCACACCTCTGGAGGGTGATTCAGGGCAGCTGCTTTAATCACCTGCACTAAATTTCCCCTGGAGAGCCTGTCTGTGCCTGTATGCCAGGACAGCGCTGGGGTTTTGGTGGTGCCAGCCCCCTTGGGTGGCACGCGGGGTTCAGGGAGGTCAGGAGGTCCCCGGGGATGGTGGTGTCGGAGCCCAGGTGCAGCACCCACAAATCGAGGTTTTGCCAGGCACATCTTGCCTCACTCCTCAGAGATGCTCCCAGCCCCGGAGAGGCGCAGGGAGAGGGATTTTGCCGTGGCAGGATCCATCGGGAGGAGGAGGATGAAGATGGAACGGCTCCCTCCTCTTTGTCCCACCTGCCTGCGGGTTTCCCTCCTCCAAAGCCAAGACGATGCTGCCGCTGGCTGGGTGGGAGGAGGAGAGCTGCCCCTGCCTGGAGAAATGCAGCAATTGTCTGGGTTTCCCCAAGCTCCTTCCTGCCTGGAGTTACTGTTCCAGCCTGGGGGTTCTTGGGTTTTTCCAGCAGGACCGAAGATGCCATCCCAGCCCGAACTCCAGAACCCTGTCAGGGCTATGGGGAGTGGGTGGGCTAGGTCCTGCCCGGCCCTGCTGCAGCTCACCGGGCTGGTTGTCTGCACCCTGTTCCTTAATCCTTTGCTGAGTTGTGCTCCAGACCCCACCAGCAAACCGTGGAGTGTCTGTGGAGCCAGTGGGAACTGCCTTCTCCCCAGGATCGGGAGTGTCTGCTCCCATCCAAGCAGGGCGGCCTGACCCAGAGATTCGGCATCTTCAGAGAGCAGGGATGTGGCGGGGGGATGCGAGCATGGAATTGGTGCTTTGGAAAACTGAGAATCCCCAGGCTGCAGGAGGTGGGTGGAATCCTTCCAGAGCTGGGCAGGGGCCTGGCTGAGGTGGGAGGACAGGTGGGGCCAGCCATGGGAGGTGGCTGCAGAGGCTCAGCTTTGTGGCTCTGGGCACCTCTCCAGCCGCCTGTTGAATGCAGCAAGAGGCAGGGAACAGGCAGGGCCAGGGAACCAACACAGCATATAATGAGTGGAGACATCTGGGCTGACTCTGGGATCACTGGGAATTGCATGGAGCCAGCTCTTCCCATCAGACCTGCCAGCAGCGCTGCTGTGAGGTTTTGCAGGGTTGCGGTGGGCACCTGCTGCCATTCCCTGGGAGAGGGACTCATCACAGGACTCTTCCTGCAGCGGGTTTGTCCCCAACAAAACTGCTGAGGAGGTGGAAGGAATGAGGCAGGAGCAGTGGGAAATGTGTATTTGGTGCAGAAGAGTGGTTTGGTGCTGTTGGACCAGTGTCTGCTGTGAGCTGAGAGGACCGGGCAGGAGGCTGGGAAGGGGGGATTTGCTCCTGCTGCTTCGGGACACGTGGCTGTCACCTCATCTTTGGTTCCCCTGGCTGGTGCCCTGTGACAGCAGCAGGTCCCTGGAGTCCCCAGCCACCAGGGATGCTTCCAGTGCACCCAATCAGGCAGCACAGTGCCAGGGAAACTTGGTTTGCAAGGAAAATAAGCAAATGCCAGCTAGATGGCAATGTGCCACCTGCGAGGAGCTGGCTCTCGCCTCCCATCTCCACCGATTTCACCCAAATGCTGCTGCCCCCTCCACTGTCTGCACCTTCCCCTTCACGGCACCAGCAGGAATTTGTACCTGAGGGATTTTTAAAGGTCTCTGGAACCTCTGCACAAGCAGAGGTAGAGACAGTCCCCGTGAGGCAGCACTGCCAGGGCTTCTCTCGCAGGGGACAGCTCTGGAGGGAGCAGCCATCCTCCTTTAACAATCAAGTTTCCAGCCCTTGGAGAAATGCCCCATTCCCTGAGCTGCTGTTTGGCTTTGGAAAGAGGCTCTGGTCACAATGGAATTTCCTCCCTTCCCAAATGTGTTTGGCTCTGGGTTTTCAGGTGCAGAAAGAGCCTGAGAGCTGGGAGCCAATATCCCTGGAAATGCTGCCCCATCCTGCTCCTGCCAGCACTCTGGGACTGTTCCTAAATGCACAGACCCAGCCAATTCCACGGCATGCCCGGTTTTATTCATGGAAGAGCAGGCTCCTGGTCTCTGGAGCTGCAGCAGCATGAAAACCACTTCTCCAAAGTGCAGCTGAGAGGCCAGTTCTGGTGCGCGGTGGCTCGTGATGCCTGCAGCGCCACACAAGTTATTTAGGAAGACTCTTATTTTGAGCAAAGAAGATAATTAGGCAGGCAAAGCCATCTTGGAGATATTAATTACTGGCTGCTTGAAGACATAAAGAAGAAGGAAGGTCTGAAGGTGTGCAGGGTTTGCAAGTCACCTGGCAGTGCTTTTGGCCAGACAGGGGGAGGCAGAGGAGACAGCGAGGAACGAGCAGGGTATTTACTTCTGAAACGCAGCTCCTTAGCATATGCTGCAACTGCTATTTATAAGCTTTGAATCGTCTTTTCAATCCAGATAAGGCCAAAAGAAGTATTTTTTTTCTTGCTCAGGAAACTAAACAAACTCTGATTTCGGCAGAGCACAGCTTTGCCAAGCAGAGCACAGCCCGAGCTGAAGAAATGTGTGCGGGTACAGGGCAGTGTCACACCCAGGTGTCCCAGGGGAGCCTTGGGGCATCCCATGGGGTGGTAACTGCGGTGACTCTGGATTAGCTCCTCTCTGGTTTCCTGTGGGATAGATGGATATTTGGAATGTGCTGGTGTGGGTGAGCTCTCACTCTTTCCCACTGACCGTCCCAGCAGTGATCCAGGTGCAGCCTGCACATCCTGGTCCCTCAAGGAGCCTTCCTCTTCCCAGGGACTGACCATGGCCAGGGACACCCTGAAGTGCTGGAGAGGAACATGGAGCAGCAGGAGAGGAAAGCACACGAGGCTGAGAAGGGTCTGTCCAGGCATCCCTCCTCCAACATCCACGGAAGGAGCATATGGGCCATGGCCTCTGGCATCTCTGCTAATGAAGGAACCACACAGCTGCTGGATAACGAGGTTCCCTCCTCCCACCAGCCAGCCTGGCTGGCCCTTCACCTTTCCCAGTTTCAGGGTGCAGGAGGAGACACAGAACTGACACCCCTTGCTCCACCACGCTCGAGCTCAAGGGGTTCCCAGATCTCTCACCTTCGTATTTAATACTGAAGGCAGTTTTGGGGGGTTGTTAATTGCAATGCTGTATTTCATTAAAGGAGGAGAGAGGGAGAGATTTGAAGGCCATCTCTAAACTGAAATTGCTGAAAGTCTAATTGCTGCTGACATCAGGGACCATTTAGTGCTGTAAAACATAATTGCATCTCTGAACTGTTCTGAGCAGATAAGTGTTCCTCTGAACACTCCTCCTGGAGAAGACAGAAGAGCTGATGAGCATCCATCAACCAACCTCATGAAGAAGCCGTGTCTCCAAAACGAAGAAATATTCATTGCTGCAGATTTTAAGTGAAAAACCCATGGCCAGGCAGGGAGCAGTTGCAAGAGAGAGAAGTTGTGTTTGTTCCTTGCTCCTGATCCTGTTGAATTCAGCCACATCCGTGGATCTCCTGAGGAGGGAAGGTCTCCTGCCTGTGTGTTGGATCTGGTCCCTGCCAGGGTTTTTTGTGGGACTGGGAATGTCCTGCCCTGCTGGCAGCAACAGATCACAGGCTGCAGGAATTGATGGTGCTGTTTTCCAGGCATAACCCTGAGGGTTTTCCAGACCTCATGGAGCCAGTCCTCCAGCTCTTCCCCATCGTGTGCCACTGGACCTGGTCAGGACACCAGGGAGGCAGGAGCACACACACAGCCACCCACCAAAACGCTCTTCAGCAGCCCTGCTTGGAAGCAGCAGGAGGTAATTTCTGTTCCTCCCGAGGAGTCATTTACCAACATTTTATATGGGGCTGTAAGTGCACAGAATTACTTGCTGCCTTTCAGGACCTTTAAAATTATCTCCATTGCAAGGTAAAATTAAAGCAGTGGAAGAATAGGGACCTATCTTTTATAGTGCATTAAAAAATACCCAGTCTGAAGGTTACTGAACCTGTGCTTTCTGTAAGGGAGAGCTAATCCAGACAATCCCCAGCAGCCTTTTTACTGCTCCACTCTGATCTCCCTGGCACAAAATCCGTGAGCAGATTATCTCGGGAGCAGCAATGCTGATAAGCAGGGGGACTTAAGGCTTTTGGACTTCTTTTTAATTAGTTCTATAGCGGGGTTTTTGTGTGCACACCTCAACTTCTCCCGGCGTAGAGCTGTGCTGGGCTTTCTGATGGCAGTCACACCTGCCTTGGGAAGGGAAGGAATGTGCTCCATCATCACTTCCAGGCCTTGCTGAAGCTTTTTCTGTGAGTGTCAGTGGCTCTTCCATGTCTTGGGATGAGAAGTTCTTCTCCTTGGAGCATCCCAGGCTACAGAGAGGGTGGATCTGCCACCCAGGCGCCTGCAAGGGCAGGGGCTGGGGAAGGGAGCAGAGCACAGATTTATCACCACGTTTTGCCTCTCATCCCCCAGGTATAGATAGAAGCTCCTTCAGCCTCGTCTCACCCTGGGCACTGCCAGGAAATGTCAGCAATAAACAATTCCTGCCGACTCTGGCGGGCTGTGCTGGGCTGCCCACGGGCCCGGCCGAGCCCACGGACACATCTGCTGCTTGTGCTGCCCTCTAATAATTTCCTGACCCCCTGAATTAATCAAAATGCCCAAAAGTCAGTGGGAGAAGAGGCCACCTTCCCATGCAAAAGGGATTTATTTTCCCTTTTAGAGCCCGTGTTAAAAGCCAGGCCCTGCCCAGCACCTTCCCATCAATCTCTCCCAGTTCATGAAGGGGAAAGAGGGTCAGAACCTGCTAATGAGTTCAGCTTTCCTAATGGTTATTTTATCATTGGAGCAGAATAATTGTAATAATAATGATACATCCTGCCTACTGTCTGGAGAGCACCAAGCTGCCTTTGTAATGCCTGACAAAGGCATTTATTTATATTTTTTATTTGCAGCCTCTGTGATTAGAGGGCAGTGTTCAGAATAGCCCAGTCGAGTTAAATAATCCTGCTAACAGCGCTTTGAGTCTAATTGCTGCCCTTTTCTTTTTTAGGTACTTGCTCCCCTAATTAAGATCACAATCGAGCTGCATCTCGTGTGGCAGCAGGAAAGCAATCAAAGAAGGGGGATTGGGTTGCTCTGCAGAGGTTTTGGGCCCAATTCTGCCAGCTGGGGATGCAGGATTCCCACAGCCAGGGCTGGATGTGCCACTGGGGTTTGCAGGAGTGGGAGCAGTGAGACAGTGCTGGTGTGGTGGTGGTGGCTTGCCTGATCACTGTCTCGGTGTGCTGACCATTCCAGGAGCACAGGGCTAAGGAGAGGCTCCTGAGGGTTCACAGGGTGCTGTTATGGGGTGCAGGGGTGGCTCCCACCCCTGGTGCAGCCAGAGGTCTCCTGCCACCTCCTCAGCCCCAAACTGGAGCTCCAGCCTTGTCTCTGCCTTCACAGCTGTGCTGGATCCATCCCTGGCTGCGCATTCCCAGGATGGAACAGAGGCTGTGGGACTGTCACCGTGCCCTTAATGTGTCCCGTGAGTCCTGGGCGTCTGCTGGCTCCTGGCTCTGGTGGCAGTGCTCACCTCCAGCTCCACAGCAGCACCTTGGCTGCCAAACCCCAAGGTTTTCCCCATCCCGTTTATAATCTCCAACCAGCCACGTTAGCAAATATTGTGCTGATGTTTCCACATCCCTCTGCCCAAAGGCAGACCCTTCCTTGGCAACTGAGACTTACCATCCACCAAAAAAACCCTCTCTGTTTAGAGGGAAACCCCTCCAGGGTGGAGCAGAGCCAGGGCTGGAGCCTGCCAGTGCTGAGGCGAGCCCTGCACCCCTGTCTGTGCCCTCCCATCGCTGTCAGCTCCGGGAGGAATGGGAACTGTGGGATGTTTGCTCATGCACTACCAGTGCTGGGAGCAGGACCCGAGTCCCCACTGCAGAACAAGCTCCAGCTGCTGTGCTAAGGTGATTGTAGGTTTTGCCCATCTTGCTGGAGCAGCACTCCCCGCTGCCCTCGCCCCTGGGGCAGGCTGGGGCTTTGTCAGTGTTTCCTGGCCGAACTCTGTTTGCCTGCCAAGCTTTTTAATTCGTTTTATAAATTGCCAAATCCAGCAGGCTGAACCGCGGGCCCCCTCCTGTGATAAAAATAAAATAACAGCTTGAACTCGGAGGGCCGAGCGGTGGGGCTGGCAGGAAGCACTGATTAAAGGGCAGGTGGAAATGATGAGGCTCCGAAACCGGAGGTTTCATCTTCCGCTCTTGAGTGAAAAATGCAGATCTGGGAAGTTTTGCTGGCTTGGTTTGTGGAGCCTCACACTCCTCGCACTGCCATCCTTGAGCTCCCTGTCCCCACCCCAGAGGCACTGGGGACACTGCTGCTCCTTCCTCCCTGCGGGATGTGCAGGGAGTTTAGCTGGGAATTGCTCTGGGAATGCTCATTTGAGCCATACCCAGAGTATGGTACCGCAGGTTTGGCCTCACCCCTCATCTTTGCCTTGCAGGTAAAACCCCACTGATTTGTGACTTACCCAGACCAGGAGCTAATGTGCCATGAAATTGCTCCACAAAGGAGGGGGGGGTACATTATTCTGGCTGAAACCTCTCTGGGTATTTACTCTGCTATGAACTCAAGATATTTGCTTGGGAGAAATGAGGGGTTTTTTGCCAGTGGGCAAACCTGTAGCTCCTTTGCCTTTGGGCTGGGAGATCACTGTGAAATTGCAGCAGGAAGGTTTCAGTCCCCTGAATATCCTTAAACTCCGTGGGTGCCTTGCTGCTATCGATGCTGAGGGGGAAAAAAAGCACCTTATTTCCTGCCATAAAGTTTGTCCAACTCCCCCCAAGGCAGCAAACCCAGCTTTGATATTAAGCAGAACTGTTCCAGGTTTTATTTTGGATTTTTTTTCACGTTCTGAACGCGGCGGGAGGGTGCAGTTACCTTGGAAACAGTGGTGGGATGCTGTGTGGTGGCAGGGCAGCACTCAGGCAAGCCCCTTTTGGGAAGGTGGGCATGGAAAGGTGGGGGTTTGCTGGGTCCAGAGCCACCCTGGAAGTTCCAGGCTGGTGTCGGGTAAAGCTGGGCCAGGAGAGAGGCTGCTCCATGTCCAGGCTTTGGTGTGCAAATCAGGCCTGGGAGCCTTGGAGAAGGTTAAGCCATGTTTTTGGAAAGCCTGTCTTTTTAAGGCTTTTCCTCTGCTTTGGATTAGTGAGACATGCTCAGACGGTCCAAAGGGAAAGAATTTCTCAAATCAAAAGTACTTTTGCTGCTGAGGCTCCTCTGGTTTTGTTCTGGTCCCCTGCCCCATCCCTGTGTCCCTTCCCTGGAGGTGCTGCCATTCCTGGGTCCTGCGGATGCCATAAAGGAATGCTGCTCTGATTAAAAGCTGTTGGTGTTTTTCATTTTAACCAGAAAAGCATTTCCATCCTCACTGGGTTTAATTTACAGTTTGCAGCCAGATTGGAGCTGGGAAAGGATCCCACTGGTGGCTCATTTGTTTGAAGGTGTCACTATACAAATACACGTTCTGGGAATGCCAGCGGCGCTGGAGGGGAGGATGTGCCAACAGCAGCTCTCGGCTGTGTCCCAGCCATTCCCAAATCTTCCCAGAGGACACCCTTCATCTCCTGGGGGATGGGAAGCTCCTGGCTGCAGTGAGGCTGCTGAGGGATGGGGATAAACCAGGTGAAAGCCCACAGAAGCAAAGCCGGCGCTGGGTGAGCTGTACCAACTCCTCCCTCTCACTCTTCCCCCAGGGCCGTGCCAGCCAACCTGGGAATGGCCACCAGCCTCCCAGCACGAGGCCACGTTTCATAACAGGGCTCCCAGCAGGATGTTTTATGTTTTATAACGTCTGCAGCCTGCTCTTCGGCATCTCCATGCACTTCTTTTGTGCTCAGAGGGAGAGCAGCCCGTGCTTGCTGGGTGCTGCGGGTTAATCACATCTCCTCTCCCTTGCAGCCACGCTGGGGACGCTGGATTTCAGTTTGCTCTACGACCAGGAGAACAACGCTCTCCACTGCACCATCAACAAAGCCAAGGTACGGCTCAGAGATGGGTGACAGCAAGGACCGGCTGTGCCACAGGAACCCAACCCATGGCTGTGCCAAGCATCCCTGGCTTCCATCGGGGGCTCTGCTCTCTCCGACCGCAGCCACTCCTTTGCCATCCCAACACCTCTGCCCTCTCCTTCCCCTCCACCCCGGCCTCTCAGGGCGTTCCCAGCAGTCGGGAGCCGGCTGCTCATCCCCCGTGACGAGCTGGGATTGATGCTTTTTAGAGCAGCCCATCCCGATGTTGTTATTTACTTGACGCTGTGACCGGCTGTCGGTTTATAAATGGCTCTTTTAAATGCTGCTAATCACGGCCCCAAAGTGCTGCGCCTCAGCGCCTTTGCCGTCTGCGTGATTGAGGCAATTAGGGGCTTTTTGCACATTTGGGAGCAGAAACAGGGAGCTGAGGGCCTGATTCTGCCTCCGGGCCTGTGGAAGGTGCTGCTGGGTTCCTCTCTGCGTCACCCAGCCTGGTGACCAGAGCAACGAGGGCTCCAGGTGGGCTGGGGGGAGAAGACCTCAATCCCTGCGGATCTCGGGAAGAGATGGAGGGTTTTTACAGAAGGCAGGAGAAGAGGCTGTGAACTGAGCCCCAGAGGGTCAGACCATGCTGTTTGCCCTCAGAGGATGCGCCTCTCCCCTCCATGGCAGGTTTGCAGCCCCCACCAAGGTTCTCCATGTCTGGAATACAGCCTGTAGCACCAAAGCTTGGGGATTTTGGGGATGAGCGTGGCAGGATCCGCCCCAGCCCTCCTGGAGCTGCTCCTGGCAAGGGCAGTACCCCCAGCTCCCCGGCAGGACAGCCAGGGCAGGGCTGAGGCAGACACTGGGCTTTGCTTCCCTCCCTGTCTCCTGTGAATCCGCCGGCAGCCTCTGGGTCAGGCTTCCCTCGGCGCACGCGGGAGCCGTGCCAAGGAGGAGATTTCTAATTGGGTTTGGAGTGGGTGGAAGACAGGGAGGAAGGAGAGCTGTGGGCAGCAACTGATAAATCTCACATCAGCGAGAGCACAGGCAGGGCTGACAAAGGAGAGCCCTGGTCCTTGCCGTGCCCACCCAGCTGATCCCATCCCAGGGGGTGTGGGGGTACCCCGGCATCGCCCCCGCCCGCAGGGAGGGCAGAGCCCCCCTCGCCACCCTGACATTCAAGCTCTCGAGTCCTGTTCATTTCCATTCTGCTCTCATTCTCCCATTTTTCTCTTTTATTTACATTGCCATCTGCTCGCTCTCATTTCATGTCTCGCCTGGGGAAAGCTGCCAAAACTTGACTACAGAAAGGTAAGGGCCAGGACCCCGCTGCCGGTGGCGGAGCCGGAGCTGGCTCCGGGGGTGTTGCAAGCAGAGCTGGAGAGGAGGAGATGGGGGAGAGCCCCAGCAGTGCTGGGATGTGATTTACCCTTGGACCAGGTCCTGGGTACCTGTCTCAGCCTCCAGGGAAAACGCCCTCGGGATGTGTCCAACTCCAGCAGCTCCTGGAGCCTCGGTTGCTGCCAGCAGCCCTTCAAACCTGGGCTATTTCAGCCACGTGAGACATGTTTTTCTTCCTCTCTGATAACCCCACACAACCTCCCTCTCTCCCTTTATTTCGCTTCTCTCTATTTTTTTTTTTAATCCCCAGCACACTCATATCTGCTGCTGTTCCTCACGAGTGCTGTTATCAGCTCCTGGGGAGCAGGACAGAGGGAGCAGCCACCAGCAGCAGGTTCAATCCAACCTGTTGTGCCCCACCACCGATTCCCTGCCCTGCAAACCTCAGCTGCTGGAGGCTGGCATAGTCACTCCGTGTGGGAATTTACCCTGGTGCTGACCCTGGGGACGTGTGAGGGGTTTCTCGGTGTCAGTTCACAGCAGGATCTGCGAGATTCTGGGTGTCACCAGACAGGTGGGAGCAGGCAGGAGAAGACAGGAGCAGGCAGGAACAAGGAGGAACAGGCAGGAGCAGCCAGGAAGAGGCAGGAGCAGCCAGGCTGCCAGCAGCCACCTCGCACTGATGGCTCTCGGCGCTGGCAGCAGCCCCACCTGTCACACTTCAGGCACGGCTGAACTCAGGTTTTGTAGCTCAGCTCGGATCAATAGGAGGATAAATCAGGGCATTGTAGAAGCTCGTTCCTGGACTGCAGAAGCAGCCAGGCTGGCAGGAGGGCTCTCCCTCTCTGCTGCTGCCCTGCACGAGCCCTGGCATTGTGTGGGTCTCTGCTGTCCTGTGTGGGACAGAGCTGGGATGGGCTGGGTGCCATCCCCACCTAGGAAATGGGGTGGAAAAGGATTTGATGAACGTGCAGGCACCTGGTTTTGTGCCCTGCCATGCCATGGCTTCGCTGAGGGTCTTACTTTGTGCTCAGTCTTACAGAGCCCAAGCTGCTACAGGGGATTTACAGGGGCGTGCAGCAGCACAGACACAGCAGGCTGTGCTAGCCCATAGCTCCAGTGGTCTCCTGCTTTTGGGAGAAAAGTGCCTGGGACAAGCCTCAGGGGGCTGTAGGGCAATGGTGAAGGAGCTCCTCGCCCCAGACAGGCCATGCCAGGCAGCTGCTGCCTGTGGGAGCTTCCAGAGCTGCTCTCCCTGCACCTCTGGCTGGAAAACACCCAGGAGTTTCCACCCCACTGAGCATTTGGCTGCTCCCTCCCTTCCAGCCGAGGCAGTGCTGGAGGTCTGCACTGAGCATTACTTATGGATTGACTCATAAATATTTATCACTGCAGGGAAATTCCTCCAGCTGTCTGGCTCCTTGGGGCTGTCAGGGTGGAAACGCAGATTGCCCCCTTTCAGAATGGGATGCCTCAGCCTGGGAGTTATCCAGGCTGGTTTTTGGGCAGGCAGCTCGTTGTGGGGTGAAAGATGGGATGAATCCATCTCCTGTGATCACTGGACGCCTCTAGCGTGGCATTAATCAGCAACCCGATTAGCCCAACTTGTAATTAAATCCTATTGATTAGCTAAATGTCACTGGCACGGGGAGCAGCTGGCAGAGCCTGGATGAAGGAAGCTGTGGGTCTCCTTAGGATTGCGGCAGAGATTTTGGGGTTGGGTAGAGGAAAAGATGAAATGAAATCTCAGCTCCATAAGTCAGTGCAGCAGCAGGAATTGTTGGAGCCGGTTGGATCTGAGGGGAGACTCTGCCTCTGTGCCTTGTCCCTCTCTGCCTCTCATCCCTCTTGGAGAAGCTCCAGGCTGGTGGTCCCTCCACACAGGGGAAGCAACGTGGGCCCTCTTGTGGGAGGGATCATCCCCGCACAGGAGCAGCTTTGCAAAGCAGAACCCTGTTAAATGCAGCTGTTTGTGCCAAACACGTATCAAGTGACACGGGAGGGAGGTAGACGTGACATTAGGAGCCATTTCCCGGGCTCCTGTCATTCCATCTTCCATAGCACATCTATTAAAAAAGCCTTTAATAGCCTCCTCAGAAGGTAATTTAATTGAGCTGAATTGATGGGTGAATTACAGAGCTGCCTGTCATTCTCCATCCATTTTCCCGGGAATCTGCCTGCTTGGTTCTGATTTCATTTGCTGTGCAGCCCAGGCAGGTTGGGCACCTCTGACCAGGGAGGTTGGGGAGAGCACAAGTGGATTGTGCAGGTGAATCCCTGAGGAGTGGGGACAGTCCAGCCCCTTCCTGCCCTTTCTGCCCATCCTCAGCATCTCCTGGGCCAGGGACATCACCCCAGAGGCTGCAGTTAAAGCAGAGCCGTTTCACCTCCATTCACTGCTGATATTTTTATCCTTTCGCTCTGCTGTAGAAGCAAAATCCTCTTTGCTGGGCACCATTTGGCCTCCCTTGCCCCAGGGCAGCGCGTTTGTGTCTGTAGCAGAGCCCTTGCTCCAAATCAGAGACACTCCCAAGGTCAGGAGCATCCTGGACCGAGTTGTACAGCTCAGGGAGGGCCCTGTGGTGCTGTGGGTCAGGCTGGGTGAGTTATTCCCTACCTGGGAAGCATGGAAGTGATTCCCCCAGCATTTCCCTCCTTGGTTTGCCCAAATCCTGGATGATTGCATTCCTTCTGCACGCAGCCATTGCACCAGCATTCCATACAAACGCTCCCCTGCCGCTGGATCCCTGGCAGCTGCACACACTCATTATCCAGGCACTCTGCTCATCACAAAAAGGGTGTGAGGACTCTTCAGCATCCCCCAGCCTTGT
This sequence comes from Corvus kubaryi, assembly GCF_017639235.1. NCBI lineage: Eukaryota > Metazoa > Chordata > Aves > Passeriformes > Corvidae > Corvus > Corvus kubaryi. The sequence goes on from NW_024581088.1 coordinate 8,179,224, forward strand.
CTCCTTCCCCGGGCTGGAGCCAGGATTGGATGGGTACCTCTGCAGAGAAACCCTGCTCTGATCCAGGCACAGGATTGCCTTCAGCCAGCCCAGCAGTAATTCCTGCAGGGATCCCACAGCCAGGCTGGAAATAATCCAAGGACTTCCACGATGGAGCCATTCTCATTTCTACTTAGGACTGGTAAAATTTAGGCTCAATTTTTCACGCTCCTGCCTTGCTTCCCTGCCCTGTGGAGTTTTTTTTCCATGTAGCCTGTGCAGGTCTAGCTTTGGGCTGGGTTTGTGCATCACCCCTGGATAATTTTCAGGTGGTTTAAAAGAGGAACAGAGGCACAGCTTGTGTCCTCCCTCCGCCCAAAGCAGGATCAGCTGCAGGGCATCACTATAACCAACCTGATCCACATCATCCTTTAAGGGCTTGTAGAAAATCCATCAGGAATGGCCACAGCCAGTGTTTCCTTGGATTGGTGCTCCTGCAACCCCAGAATTCTCTGCAAACACCACAGCATTTGGCTGGCACCAGCCTCCCACTGGCCTGGAGCTGTTCTTCCTTAATATCTGGGAGTAGGTAGGTGCTATCACACCCTCTGGGAGCGCTTGGAAGTGGCACCACAACAGCAGAGGTGTGTGTTTGCTCTGAGGCAATTATTAAATGACAGAACCCTGTAATTTCAAAGCTGGGAAATCGCTGTGCTGATTTGCTTCACCCCCAAATTAATCGTGATGAGGGTGGCAGAGTCGGCTGCTGGGAGGGAGGAGTGGATGGTGCCACGTGCAGGTGAGGAGCTTCCCACAGCCCCTCCCGGGATCCACAGGCACCGCTGGAATGCTGAGCCTGGATCCTGCAGAATCCATGCTGCCCTTCTTCCCCAGTCCTGGGGAAAGCACAGCTGCTCCATGGACCAGCGATATCCCAGGGAAACAGGATGGGCTCAGTGAGGCCACCCTGCCTGCCCAGCATGCCGCTGTTATCCTGATTCCTGCTTTTTGCTGTTCCCTCTCCAGGGCCTGAAGCCAATGGACCACAATGGTTTGGCTGATCCTTACGTCAAGCTGCACTTGCTCCCCGGAGCCAGTAAGGTGAGGCACTTTTGCACTTCTTCCTTTCCTGGGGCTGCACTTTTTCCTTGGAAATCAGGCCTGGGAGGAGCTCCTCACCCAGAGCTGCACCAGACCTTGAATCTCTTGAGCAAAAGGTGCTTGCAGAGAGCCGGAGGTAGGAATTGGGGTTGAATCCATCCTCATAGGGATAGAAAATGCCTTTCTGGGAAACCACTGGCTGGCAGCCAGGTGCCAGCCCTGATTCCTTACCTTGGGAGCAGGAGGTGGGAATGCTGCAATCCAGGAGCCCCCGGGAAGCACCGAGTGAAACAATCTCAGCTGTAAACAAATCAGACCCTTTTAATTTTCTTTTTTTTTTTTTTTTTTGCCCTTACTCTTTTGCATTTAAAACCCCTCAGATCATAATAAAACAGAGTATAAATCATAAGGGAAATATTTCCATCTCCTTGGGTTCAGCACTTGCTGGAGAGAAGAGTAATTAAAGATATTGATGTGTGGTGAGAGCTCAGTGCGAGTGATGGGGACGTGGAATTTAAATGCTCGATGTGTGTGTTAGGAATATTAATTGCACTCTTATTCCACGCAAAAGGAAAGACCTTTTTTTGGGGGGAGGTGTATTTACTTGTTACGGTTCAGCTGGATTAATTCCTAATGTTCAGGGTGTCAGAGGGAGTTTTTCACTACATCCCGAGTTTCTGCTGGAAACAGAGCCGGGAGCGCTTTCATCAGCAATATTATCAGTCATTTCCATGTTTTGCAAAGCCATTGATTAGCATTTCTGCTGGAGCTGGTGGAGACTGGAGAGGTGGGAGGGGAGGGGACGCAGGAGCTGCAGGTTCACAAGCCACGGGGGTACCCTGTCCTCACCCCCTCTGCCTCTGGATTGCCCCATCCCTGTGCTTTGTTTCCAAACAGCACTGCCCGGATCTGCCCTGGGAGAGGGGAGCAGCCCTGGGGGCATCGTGGATTTGTCCTGGGCTGGATGCTTCTGCACAGCTGTTCCAGCAGCAGCAGGACAGTCCCTGAGTCTCTCAGGTGTTTCTGTCCCAGATTTGGGCTCTCAGGCACCTGGGGGTGTGGGAAGCAGGGCTGGGCTCATGCCCCGTGCAGAGCTGGTTGCTGACACCCGAGTCATTCCAAATGGGAGAAAAAGGCACTTCTGGAGCTCAGCTCCTCTGATCTCACTCGTGTCCCTTCCCAGGGCAGCTTTAGCAGCCGGGTGATGCTCATCACGTCACCCCCTTGGCTAAACCCGCTTTCCTTCCCAATCCCTGGAGCCCCAGCCCCAGGATCTGGTACCCACAGGTCTGAGCAGGCCATTGGGGCACTTTCCCTGCTGTCCTTGTCACTCAGGGCTCGTGAATCCAAGGTGGGGGAGGCAGAAGCTTCCCATAAACATCCACAAGACAACTTTGAGGTATTGATGTGCTGAGAGTTTCTTATGCCCAGCAGCAGCTGAGGCAGGGATTGAGTTGTCTGACACCTAATTAAAGGGAAAATTGCTGCTCTGCCAGGCTGTGCCAGGCTGGGAGCCTGCTGGAGAAGCCCAATCTGCAGCCTCAGCCTCTTTCTTCTGCTCTCGCCAGAAGTGAGGAGGGCTCAGGGTTTGAGGAGATCAATGTCCCCTGAGCTGGGGAGTGGCTGTGTGCCAGGATGTCCCATCCACACAGGGGACACAAGCCCTGCTGTCCCCATCCTCCTGCTCAGCAGAGCTGCTGGAAGGAGCTGCTGGTGCTGACAAAATGCCTGTCAAGGAAGTTGTTTGGAGTCAGGCAGGATCAAGAGCTGTGCTGGGAGCAGGAGTGCAAGCAAACAGCCAGAACAGCAAATTGGCATTTTTTGTTGAATCCAAAAAGGATTTTTTCCCCCTCCCTTGCTCTCTCCTACTGCTTAAATGAAATCCTGGTCCATGCTCTGCCAAGGTTCCCACTTTTCTGGCTGTTTCCAGGATGTGGGATTGGGTTGGGTTGGTTTGGAAATGAGGGAGTTGCTGTGTCCCTGCCCCTCTGGTTTTTGCTGGATTAGGGGTGGATTTGGGTGACAGCACTGGGGCAGAAGAGTGGCAGCACCCATTGCCCCTTCATCTCCAAACTGGGCTTCCTCTCCTGCCCAAACAGCCTCCTGGGGCCCACCCCACTGACCCCCACCTCCTTTGCTTTTCCAGGCAAACAAGCTGAGAACCAAAACGCTGCGCAACACCCTGAACCCCACCTGGAACGAGACCCTCACCTACTACGGCATCACCGACGAGGACATGATCCGCAAGACCCTGCGGTAGGGCCCGATTCCGGGGGGACACAGGTCCCTTCCCCTCCCTCAGCCCTGTGCCAGCTGTCCCTCCCCATCCCAGTGACAACTTCCCACAGGTTCAGCCCCACAGAAGGGTCCTGGAGCTGCTCACAGCAGAGCAGGGCAGAGTTATCCCCCAGCAAAGCTGAGAGTTTGTGTGAGTGCCCTGCACACATCCATCACCCCAGAGCATGATTTACAGGCAGCCTGGGCTGGGATAACCAGTGAGGGGCCTGTTCCTGCTGCATCATTAACTTCAGAGCTCTCTGGCTGGCTCCTGCCTGCAGAGGTGCTGTGGTTTGGGTTTAACCTCTTCATGCCCAGCTCTCACTGGCACACGTTGAGGCTTTGCGGTCGTGTCTCGCTGAGAAAATCTTCTCAGGGCAGTTCTGGGCCCCTTTCAAAGCTGAGCTTTTTGGGAGGAAGCTGGAGGCCTCTGTGAGCTACTGTCCAACTAAACAAAGAGTGCAGGTCTTTATTTTATTATTTTATTCTGTTGGTTCAGTCTGTGCATTCAATGTCTCCTGGCAGCATCTCCCAGGGGCTGAGAGAGGTTGTGTGAGGATGGGGAGGGGCAGGGGCAGAGCTTGGAATGATGCTCTGCAGGGATCTGAGTGTGAAGATTTGCATGTTTTGGCCTCTGTCCCACCTGGATGAGGGCAGGAACTGTGGGCAGCCTCGGCTGCTCCATCACCACACTGATCTGCGACCCTGCTGCAGGCTTTGCTGTAAGATCCGCTCTCAAACAAAGGATTCTGCATCTTTCTCCAAGGACTCAGGGCTTTGCCAGCTCCGTGGCTGGAATCCCACCCTCCTCATTTGCAGGTGCCCTGGGAGTTTGTGATTTTCCCTACACCAAGAGCACAAAGCTGCCTTGTGAGAGGTGCTGCTTGGAGGTGAAGCGGGGCAGAACCCACCTGTTGCCTGCAGTGTGCAGGGAGAGGGGAAATTCAGCACCATGGATTATTATTTCGCTTGGAAAACGTTAGTCACGCTGCAAGGACTGCAGGCTGGTGGGGCTGGGAAGCCTTCAGTTTGTTGTTATTATTGGTGGGTATTTTTTCACTCCAGGCTTTGAAGTTTTCAGCCTCCTGAAGCGTGGAAATAGGTTTGTAAGGAGATGTTGGCTGAGTTGTTTGCTGGAAGGCAACAGGGAGCAGGAGGGCTCGACCCCCACTCTTTCAGGGTCCTGGGAGCTGCTTCTCCCTTGGGAAGGGCTGTGATCCTGGAAGCTGTGGGATTGGGGATGCACCAAAATATGTGTGAGGCTAGATTTGCCTTTCTCCCCACAGAAATCCTGTGCTACCCCATCCCATTCCTGCCTGCCAGCCTGGGTGTCATGGAGCTCCTTGTGCCCTCCCCAAAGCTCAAAACTGTTCATGGACCCCTGTACCCCTCCTGGGACCCCTCAATCTGCAGGGGAATGTGGCTGGATGGACTTTAAAGATCATCTCATTTGGGCAGGGACACCTTCCACTATCCCAGGCTGCTCTAAACCCTGTCCAGCCTGGCCTTGGACACTGCCAGGGATCCAGGGGCAGCCACAGCTTCTCTGGGCACCCTGTGCCAGGGCCTCCTCACACAGAAGGATTCCTTCCCAATATCCCATCTAAACTGACCATCTGTCAGTGTTTTGGTGTGGCTTGAGCTGTTTCTCTTCTATGAGCTGGCCCTTCACTCTCCCAGTGCCGCTTCCTGCAGGACACATCTCCACACATTGTCCTGCCTTGGGTGCTCTGCTTCACCCATCCATCTTCTCCTCCAAATATCTCCTTTTCCATCAGGAAAAGCCAACTTCAAAGCCAACAGGATGCTGGTTTTCCCTGTGCTAATCAGGAGAGGCTCCTGCCAGGCAGCTGGTGCTACTTGAAAGAGCATTAGTGATGCTTCCCTAGGTCTGGGTGGTGACCATTCCCCAGGAGCCTCCCCGGTGCTGAGCTGGGCAGAGAACTCAATTCCAAAGTCTCTTTAATGTAAAAATAAAGGCAGAGATCAAAGCTGCCGCCAGCCTTCACCTCCCTGCAGCCTGGAGATGTGTCAGGGAAGCTGGAAAAGCACCCAGAACTCTTCCCTGCCCACCTGGTGGGACGTGTCCAGCATGGATTGGCAGGGTGGTGCTGGCATGGGGCACTCTGCCAGCGTCTGCAGCCTTTTTGGAGGGGACAAGTGGCATTTGTCAGAGCAGCTGGAGTAGGGACATCCCAGAGAGCTGGGAATTGGATCCCCTCCTGCCCAAGCCCCCCAGCCCCAACCCAGAAAGGTTCTCCCTCATCCCTGTGTGGCCTTGTCCAAACTGGTGGAGTGACTTTGCTGTCACAAACCCCAGGAGCCATCAGGGTTCTCCTCCCCAAGGCGAAGGAGAGGTGAAGGCGGCACTGGCAAGCAGGATTTTGTTAATGAACCAACCCCCTCAAAAAGCACCAGATATTTGGGATTTCGTGGAGCGTGGCAGGTGGGAGGATCTCGAAAGGTCTCATCCATTCATTGAATTAAATATCCCTGAGCGTAGCCCAAGGCTTAGCAGGGATGAAACCACCCACCAGCCTGGGAAAAGGCAGGTTCAGAGCCATGCAGAACACACTGCAGTGCACAGATGGATGGGACTGGGGACAGATTCCCTGCCGGCACTGGGGGGAAATCCCACCCTGGAGCCCCCATTCCCACCTGGACTCCGACCAATGTCAGGGGGAGGCAGAGAAATGCTGCAGGGGAAACTGGAATAGGCAGAATACAATCGCCTCCATTTAAATAATACATGTAATATGCAATAAATAAATTGCATTCATAATAAATACCCGAGCTGGCCAGATATTGGATACAATTATTCATATCCAGATATATTGGCGAGTTGATGCATTATTCATGGAGTACTCAGCTAGCCCACAAATGCCAGGAATTCTTTGTTTAATCATGTGTTTGACAAACATCATGACTCATTAAATGTATTATTCAGAAAATACTATTCGATCAGGACTAATGAGCGGAGTGCAGCCACTTCAAGGTTTGGGGTCCCAAATTGCTTTACTCTGGATGAATGGGGTTTGCTTGGAATTGCAGGTGCACTTGTAATTATAACTCACTGCTGCTGTGGTTTCTGCACTCAGACTTTGAGGCATTTTGTGATGGAGCCCAGGATGGAATCCTCCTTTTTTTTCTGGCCAACTGGACTTTCCCAAGATATTATTTTTGTCTCCTTGCCTTTGTCTCCTGTCCTTAAACCAAGCCAGCATCACCTGCTCCTCATGGAGAGCCTCCTGTGTTGCCATAAGGGATCTTGGACACAGGGGATGCATCTCAGGCTCTGCTCTGTGTGGTTTGTGTGGAAAAGGGTCCTTGCTGACCCCCATTTCCCCCTTTTCATGCTGGGAAAGAGGCCGAGGAATTTGTGTGAGGGAGCAGAAGCCATGAGTCAGCTGCTGGAGCTGAGCAGTGAGTCAGGACTCTAACCCAGGAGCCCGGGCTGAGTAGGAGGGAGGAGAAGTTTAATGAGCAGTGATTGTTCATTTGCTGCTTAGTTCCCTTCCAAGGTGCTTTTCACAGCCCTTAATGTAAAGATCAGGACCCCACAGTGAGGATATCCAACCCAACACTGGGCTGGAGGGATTGGGATTAATAAGGAGAGATGAGAAAGGGGTGATGCTCCAGTTACAGGCCGGGGATGGAAGGTGAATGAGGCTGCCAGAGGCATCTCGTGCTGCTTGTCATGGGGCTGATTTTCTAACCCAAGGCATAAAAATTCCATCACATCAATTTCTTGTAATAAAATCCAAGCTGCTGTGATTGCATTATGCCTTTTCCCAAAGGGAGGGCTGGGGCTGGAGCTTCCTGCTCCTCTCACTCAAAGCTCGCTGCCTTCACTGAAGGGCCAGGGCACTGCAGAGCTGGAAATCCCATTCCAGTGGGGATGAACTGCAGCTAGGAAGAGGAACTGGGACTGGGGGCTGAGCCTGAGGCACTGGGAGAGCTGACACAAAACCCTCTCTGGGCGTCGCACACAGATGGGCACAAAATGTGGGGACCCACCTGAGAGGTGACCAGAGGTGCCACAGGGACAACGGGGCTGGGAGAGACCTGGAGGCGTCTCCAGCTCCATTGTGCTGCTCAGGGCAGTTCCCAGGTCCTGCAGATGTGCCAAAACCTACTTCCTAAGGGACTTCCCATGTCCCTGAGGGCACTGAAACAGGGCCCAGTGGGCTCTCTCCCAGTGTGACACAGGAGATGCTTCCCCTACCACCACCACTGGAGTTTTCCATGTTTCTTTCCTGGGCTCTTGCCCATCCTGAGGCTCCTGAGTCTTCACAGCAAGCAGGACATTGTGTTTGGGATCTTGCTGTGCTTCTGGGGTGTATCTGGACATTGTCAGCAGAACCCTTACTCACATTTTTGAGAGTTAAACCATCCCAAATCCTGTCTCCCTGAGTGTCCAGGAGCCAGCACCGTTCCACAACTGCTGGGTGTACACAGAGATCCTGGGCTGCCAGCTCCCTGTGAGGCCATGTTCCCTCCTGTCCCTCCCCATCTCTGCCCAGATGGAGTTCCATGTGCCTGGCAAGTTGACTCTGGAGCTGCTGTTTCTCCTTTGTAGGTTTTGTTCTTTACAAGAAAGACAAGAGGAAATGGGGAATATCGTGCCTGCATTTGAGATTCTCTTTGAGGATTTTACCGTGGTGGTGGGGTGTTTTTTTCGTGGGTATCTATAGTAACGCTGCATCCAGCCACAGTTTTCTGGAGAGCAGCATTCCCTGTTTTCCTACTCGATTTTTTTTTTCCCAAATCCCTTTCCTCTCCTGCTCCCCAGCCTTGATGATCCTTGTCCCGTGGCTTCCTTGCTTCCTTGTTACTCGTTTGTGAGCGTGAGGGTGATCAAACCATCCTTGGATAAGCCACTAAACCATCCACAGATAATCCATCCATGGATAAACCGTGCAGATGCTGAGCAGGCCAAAGATGTGGTGTGCAATTCGTTGCTCTCAGGTGGGATCACAGGGCATTATTTATCTTGAATTGCTTTCCCCCCTTCCCCCAGTGGTCTCTGGCGACAGAGGTGCCACCCATAGGAGATGGAAACCAAAGGGAGTGGGTGAAAGAGGAAACAATCAGGTACCAAAAGGATGAGAAGACTCTGTAAGAGCATTTTTTTAAAAAGAAGAAAGGATGTAAGGGCAGGGAAAGGAAATGCCTTTATGGGCAGGGAGCCCAGCCAGTCCCTGCATGGCTCCAGAGGGGATGCAGGATGCTCCCTTTGGAGGGGGGTGGGGTGGCTTTCCCCATCACCAGCACTGCTGGGGAACAGCTGCTCCCTCAAGGGACCCTTCTGGCCCTCTCTGGGATTTCGGGAGCTGCAAGCAGAGGCTCTCTACAAGCACTAACTTTGCTCTTCTGCATCTCTCCTGACGCCCAGAGCGGGCTGGGAAGCAGCAGAGGAATGACTCATTAGCTGCCAGCTCAGGGAAAGGCATTTATAGCTTTTTCATGGAAAACAGCCTCGGTTCAGCACCACGTCACTGCCCTCTGACGAAGCTGCCGTCACTGGGACCCCAGCGGGGCTGGGAGAGCCTCACCTGGCCGGGGTGTGATGCTTTCCATGGGCTGGGTGTGGAAATCACTGCTGGCATTGCGGGTTTGCTGGGACAGGAGGTGGCAGACCCGCTCTGTGTCCCAGCCAGGTCACCCTGGGAGCTGCCACGCTCCGTGCAGTGCCTGAGCCCCTCGGGAAGGGGCTGTGTGGGAAGCAGGCTTCTCCTGGCCATGCTGTCCAAGGGAGGCTTGAGGGAGAGCCTCCATGGCAGGGCAAAATGCAGCTCCAGCAACTCCAAATAATTTTGCTTTAGTCACTGATGACTTCGATGTTTTAATGGAAGAGTCATTAGGATGGTTGAGGCTCCAGCTCAGTTTTCTGACAGTGCCTGGGCTGGGATGGGAGTTTAGACCAGCAACTCACACCAAGAGCTGCCCTGGCCGGCCGTGCCAGCAGCTGGATGCATTCCAGCTGCATTCCAGCTGTTTTCCAGCTGCCTGCAGAGGAGGTGCCCTGTCCATGGCCTGGGGAAGGGTGACCTCAGCTCTTCCCTCACTGGGGGGACCTGCAGTGCAGGGGGCAGCCCCTCCCCTCAGCCCGTGCCCATTGCAGGATCTCGGTGTGTGACGAGGACAAGTTCCGCCACAACGAGTTCATCGGGGAGACGCGCATCCCGCTGAAGAAACTGAAGCCCAACCAGACCAAAAACTTCAATATCTGCCTGGAGAAGCAGCTGCCGGTGAGTGAAGGGGGTTCAGAGCCTCACCCCGCCATGGAATCACAGATACAGCAGCTTCTCCTGTGGCATGTGGGAACATGGAGCTGTTTGGCCCCTCAAACACCGTGAGGGACGGGGAGAGGGGAAGAGCATCCCTTGGCTGGGGAGGTGTCTGGCTGTGGCTGTATCCCAGTACAGCCCCCAGACTGGGTGCATTCCCTCCCCAGATAGATAAAACAGAGGACAAGTCGCTGGAGGAGCGTGGCAGGATCCTCATCTCGCTCAAGTACAGCTCACAGAAGCAGGGCCTGCAGGTGGGCATCATGCGCTGCGCCCACCTGGCCGCCATGGATGCCAATGGCTACTCCGACCCCTACGTCAAAATGTGAGTGTGACAAATGTGAGTGTGACCCACGGCCACCCTGCTGTCCCCTCCCTGCTGTCCCCTCCCGCCTCTGCCCGGAGCAGGAATTAATTGCTCTCATTAGGAGATGCAAATGAGGCCGTCACGGCAGCAGCTTGCCTCCGCCTGGAGCGTCATTCCCTGGCAATTATTTTGGCAGAGCTTCCAGGTGAGGTGGGCGCAGGGCTTGGTGGCGTGGGGCTGTCCCTGCTGGTTTGGCCCTGACTCACCACAGCTCCTGGTTTTTGGGGGGATGGCATTTTTCAAATTCTCTGCAAAGAAGGGGTGGCCATGGAGAGGAAGGACCCTGTGCCTGTCCTGCCTCCCTGTCCCCACTGTGCTGACTCGAACTTGGGCACTTTCAGGGATATATTTGCTAAGGCAGAACTACTGGGATAAACCACACCTGGGAGACCAGGAATGGAGTTCAGCAGCAGCACACTTTCACCTTCTTATTGAATTGTTTTTTAGGGGTAGAGGTGTTTGTATAAAAAATCCCTTCTTGCTTTTTTAGATGCCCATGGGAGGCTCAGTCCCTGAGCAACACAATTCCCATCACACCCAGCCAGTTTTGGGTGCCCCCTGTGCCATCCACTGGAGATTGCATCTGCAGGGCTGGGATCAGAGCAGATAGAAAAGTGATGCTACTCAGTACAAGCCCTAATTTTTAAATTATGAGCAAGATGTGGAACGTGTAGCAAGGAAGCAGAACCGATGTTTAAAGGCACAGCACCAGCACAAACCCACAATGGATTGACTTTGGCCTGGCCCATGTTTTGGGTCCCCTCTCTTCCTGGTGACACTGTAATCTCCTTTGCTGTCCGGCTCTGGTGCTGTGCTGCAGAATACCTGCAGAGAACAGCTCAAAGCTGCTCCCTTCTGCTCCCTTTTCCACACTGATGTGGTTCCTGTCTCCTGGAGAGGCTCTGGATGAAGCAGGCCGGTCACACACTCCTGAGTGTGCACTGGTCCTGGGCTGGGAGTGATGGATTTGGGGAGCATGTGTGCAGTGCCAGTGTCCCCTAGGGACTGGAGATGGGATAATCGGTGCTCTCTGATTGCAGCCAGCAGCTGGCTCAGTTCTAAGGTGGGGAAATGCTGCCTCCTCCCAGCCATCCCCAGCATTTTGACAGGGGAGAGCAGGGGAGGAGGATCTGGAGGTTCAGGGGGCTCAGCCACCCACCTCACCCTGGCTCTGCTCAGGAGCTGGTCCTGCAGCCACAGATGTCCCCACCCGTGGCCTCCTGCCCTCCTCACTGGGACTCATTGGGCTGCTTTGGTCTCGTTGCAGTTACTTGAAACCAGATGAGGACAAGAAATCCAAGCACAAGACAGCAGTGAAGAAGAAAACGCTGAACCCCGAGTTCAATGAGGTGGGTTTGGGGTGGGTGTGGCTCTCACCAAGGGGCTTTTCTCAACCTCAGACTTAAAAGATAAAGAAACCCCACTTTAGTCACTGTGTGAGGGATTGGGGTTAGGATCCCCATGGGCAGCAAAGCCTGAGGAGGAGGATGGACAGCCCCAGCCCCTGTTTCATCCTGACTCTGCCTCTGCTCCCCCACAGGAGTTTTTCTATGAGATCAAGCACGGTGACCTGGCAAAGAAGACCTTGGAAGTCACCGTGTGGGACTATGATATCGGGAAATCAAACGATTTCATAGGTGAGTGGTACACTCCAGAGGGTGTCCTTGGCCTCTTCTTTATTTATCTTCACTGTCTGTGCCTCCTATTTTTCCTGCACTCCTCCAGCCTCCCGGTTTGTTCTCCATCCCCACATTCATTCTCACTGGGTTTTGTTTCTGCTTTTATCCCTCTCCTGCACCTGAGCCTCTCAAGGAGCATCCAAGCAGGGAGAAAATGTGTCTGCCTCTCCCCTTCTGTTTTCAGATGTTTTCCTCTGAGTAAAAAAACATCTTGAACAGGGAGGTTTCATTTATCTCTGTTGGATGTCCTGGCTTGTTGTGATTTTGTTGCTGGGCACTGTGATTTATCACTAACAAGTGCCCGGTACCTCTGACAGCTGCTGTGATTGCAGTGAGCCCTTGGCACAAGGGACAGGGCACTGCCTGGGACAGGGGCACTGCCTGGGACAGGTCCCAGATCACAGTCATGAGGGGGTGGGGAGGATGGGCTCTATTTCACATCAGGTTGGATGCTGTGAGGATGCTGAATCACCCGGCTCCCTCCAGCATCCCCTGGCATCCCTCGGCATCTCTCAGCATCCCTTGCAGGGCTGATGCTCCCCCCCCCACCTCTCCCTCTCTCTGTCTCTCTCCCAAGGCGGAGTCGTGTTAGGAATTAATGCCAAAGGGGAGCGGCTGAAGCACTGGTTTGACTGCCTGAAGAACAAGGACAAGAAAATCGAGCGCTGGCACACGCTGACCAACGAGCTGCCAGGCGCCATCCTCAGCGACTGAGCCCCGCAGGGCCGCAGCTCCACAGCCTTTGGACTCCTCCCAGCTTTGGCTAACGGGGGATCCCGGGACAGCCAGGAGAGCAGGACACCCCACAGCAGGGCCTGGCTGCAGGGAAGCCCTTCCCAGGGGAGAAGGCACAGGTGATTTGCTCCAGCGGCCGCTCCCGGCTCCCAAGGCTTTTCCAAAATGCCTCTTTGCGCCCTGCCACACTCACAGCCCCACTCTCGAGCATGCACGTGCACACACACACACACACAAACACACACAGGTGTGCACCCCTGCATGCACTGCAGTCTGGCTCCTCTCCCAAATCCTGGCTCTACTCAGTTACCTTCTCGCTGCCTTGCAAGTCAGTGGCAACAATGAATGCGTCCGTCTGCGTCCGTGTGTCCGGCATCGGCAAAAGGCGTCCCTAAAAACACACAAAACCCAGAACTGTCTCCTCAAGGCAGCTTGTGCCATATCTCTGGTGGTTTGTCAGTCTCTGTGGTTTGGCCCTAAACAATCTTTTATGCATTTAAAGCTCCTCTGTTGGAATGATCTTGTAAACCTGGAAGGAGTGTTTGCTTTCCTTCCAGGAATGTTGTGCTCGTCCTCTCCAGTAACTCATGGGAAGTCAGCAGAGCTGTGCAGACCATGGCTTTCCTCCTGGGATCGGGCAGCCTCACGTTGGGAGGCAAAATAAAAAGCTCAGTGGAGCAGCCTGGCTGTTCCTGCTTCCCAGGATCAGCAGCAGCCACTCTCCTAATGAAACCATGCCATGCAGCAGCACGGCTGTTTTTCCAGCAAAGCCAGCCTTCAGGCTGAAATTGTGTCATTTTTCCCTTTTTCATCCCTTTCCAATTCATCCGTTAAATAATGAAGATGCTGAGCCTCGGGGCTGAGCTGGGGTTGTGTTTGTGGTTCGGCATGGCCATGAGGTTGATCCGTTTTCTGCCTCAGACAGCATCCAAATCAAATAAATTTCTGTGTATGGCACAGTAATATTAATATGGCACACTAATAATATATTAATATCATCATAATAATCCCAGATATCATCCTCTGTGATCCACCTTGGCTGGTCTCTTCATCCTCATGCCACCAGACATCTGGTGGGATGAGCTAAAACTTTCTAGGAAATGCTGCACCGTTCCCAAAATTTTTGGAAGCCTTTAAACAATGATTTCTTAGGAAGAGCTGCTCTTTCCCTACAAGTGTCAATCACCCTCAGCTTCCAAGCCCTGTGCACGTGTTGCCAACTTCTTTTATTTTTTTTCCTGGGAAGCAATGGAATCTCTGGAAACCTACGTTTACTTTTCCCAGTGAGGATTGTGTTACGCCTTGTTTGATATGGGGGGGGAGAAAAGATAAAAAACCAACGTTCATAGGGTTTTTTTTTTTAATAACTTAATATTTGTAATGCATCCTGCAGATCTGCATGGATTTTATTGGAATGCTGGCAGCCTGTCAAGTCGGATGTTCCCACTAATCCTTTCTGGTCCAGCACCTTAAAACCTGGTTGGGATCTGAGCTTCCAGGGAAGCTCCAGGAGCACCAGGTTTGGCTGTGCCTCCCTTTTCTGGCAAAGTTCCTTTCAATCCATCCTTTGTTCCAGCACCTCAAACTGGTTTATGCCTGAGGTGGAGTAGGACATGTGCGTGTGGGCTCCTTCACTTTGTATCCCAGCCTTTTCTAAGTGGACACTCTGTCCGTCCGTCCGTCTGTCCCAGCTGCATGCAGAGTTGGTGGTTGTCATGCCAGGCCTCGTGAAATGTTTGATACCAATGTTTTGCTACCATGTGAAGGCTGCAGAAACCGTCCTTCCCTGCATCCTGAGAGACTTTTGTATTTCAGTATTACCTATCTGTGTACTTTTGGTCAGGTTTGTTAATATTTATAATAAAAACCGAACATAAAAAGGTTAAAAAATAAAATTAAAAAAAAAAAAAAAGGTTGATACTGGTGCTGCAGCTTTTGAGTTTGGGGGATGGCAAGGATTTGGGGATAAATGGTTTTTAAACCAGAGCATTGGGGGCTGCTTGGCCCAATATAGCATAAGTACTATATATGTACTTTAAAGTATTTATAAAAATATATATATGGGGATATCTATATATGTATATATCTATATGTCTATATCTATATAGATAGATAGAGAAAATACGTATATATGGCCCAATGAAGTATGTATACCACATGTGTACTTATATTTATTTATGTTTATGTTTGTATTTAGTCGCCTTGAAGCCCAGCCAACCCAGGGCACAGGGAACGATGTCCAGTCCCAGGTGCCGAGGCCGGGCTTACAGGAAACTCCAGCTGGAAAGCATGAGGAAAAAAAATATTTACTCAATTAAATTATGCTCTGTTAAGTCATCAGATTTTTGTTTAAGTCACTCTTTATCCCCTTGGGAATAAAGAGCTGATTATAAAAAGAGGGAGGGAGGGAGGGAGGGAGGACAAACCCTTCAGATTAAAATAAAGCTTAAGATATTTGAATGCCCAGCTGTTCTGGGGCACGTCAGCCCCTCCTGCTCTATAAAGAGGCTCCGCTTTTGGGGAGGGTCACCTGCTCCAGGTGCTGCTGCTCCATGGACAGCTCCCGGGAGCCCCCAAACAACGGCACCCCGGGGCCTTTCGATGGCCCCCAGTGGCCCCACCAGGCCCCCCGGGCCATGTACCTGGCGGTGGCCGTGCTCATGGGCCTCGTGGTGGCCTCGGCCTCGGTGCTCAACGGCCTGGTCATCGTGGTGTCCATCAGGCACAAGAAGCTCCGCTCGCCCCTGAACTACATCCTGGTGAACCTGGCCGTGGCCAACCTGCTGGTGACGCTCTGTGGCAGCTCCGTCAGCCTCTCCAACAACATCAGCGGCTTCTTCGTGTTCGGGAAGCGGCTCTGCGAGCTGGAGGGCTTCATGGTGTCCCTGACAGGTAAGGAGATGAACTCTACACCTGCCTTGGGCTGCTGCTTCTGGGTTTAGCAAAGGGGCTTTGGAGATGTTCACCACCTAAAGTCGACGCTTGCATGTTGTGAAACTTGTGTCCTTCAGCTCTTTGTTAGCACAGGGAAGGGCTGGGGAGACTGTTGGCTGTGCCAGGTCACCACATATCCAGTCTTGGTCTTCACAGAGTGGGAAATGCCGCTTGGGGGCATGGGGAATCCTTGTTCGGGATGCATTTCATGGGTGCTGGCTGCTCTGTCAGCACTCATGGGGCTGGCTGTGCACCAGGGACAGGAAACTGTGCAAAACCCCTCGAGGACACTCTGTTGTTGTAACCACCAGGCATCCCAGCCACCCATTGCCATCTTCATTTCTAAGGGCCAAATACCACAGCTCTCCCTGCTGTAAGAAAAAACATCTGACTTCTTGTTCAAACAACATTTACTTGAACTAAATCATCATCTACCCAGTCCCAGCAGAGGCAGCAGAACCTGTCCCTGAGACACGACCCCTCCCTGTCCCCCCAGGCATCGTGGGGCTGTGGTCCCTGGCCATCCTGGCTTTGGAGAGGTACCTGGTGATCTGCAGACCCCTGGGAGACTTTCGGTTCCAGCACCAGCATGCTGCCAGTGGCTGTGCCTTCACCTGGGGCTGGTCCCTGCTCTGGACAACCCCACCACTCCTGGGCTGGAGCAGCTACGTGCCTGAAGGTAGGGGAGGTGACAGACTCCACCGTGTTGTCCTCTGACATCTTGTTTTCAAGCCTGGGGTAGCTGGAGAGTGTCTGTGCTGGAGTTTAAAGGGCTAATGTCTCCTGTTAATATCTGCTGCTTGCCCAGCCAATAATTCTCTCCTGGAGGCTGTTCTTTGGAAGTTCCCCACCACAGGACACTCTGCAGCCACTCTTATCTGAGTCAGGATCTGCTCTGGCTGCTGGAACAGCACCCAGCACACACCCAGCCCAAACCTGCTCTTGTAGGGGCTTGGCACAACTCCCCAACAAATCACAGAGGGCATCTGGCCAGCCAAAACCCCACCGTGCCTGATCTCCAGGCCCTTGGGGATGGAAAAGTGAGAGGTGCTTGGGTGCCATGGCTGTTCTGGAGCCCATTCCTGAGCCTTTATCCAAGCCCGTAACTGGTTCAGGCTCATTCCCGACCTTTATTGCAGGCCTGAGAACCTCCTGCGGGCCCAACTGGTACACGGGTGGCAGCAACAACAGCAGCTACATCCTGGCCTTGTTTGTCACCTGCTTTGTGATGCCCCTCAGCCTGATCCTCTTCTCCTACACCAACCTGCTGCTGACCTTGCGGGCGGTAAGTGCGCCCAGCTCAGGTGAGTCCGCGCTGTTCCTCTCCCAAAGCGTCCCCATCGGCATGAAGGGCCTCAGGGCAGGTTTTGGCAGAGCTGGCACCTCCTGGTGCTGCCATCAGGGCTCCCAAGGAATGGAAGTGCTGTTCCAAGCTGCTGACAGGCATCTCCCTCTGTCCTCAACTCCCCGCAGGCCGCGGCGCAGCAGCAGGAGTCGGACACGACGCAGCGGGCGGAGAAGGAGGTGACACGCATGGTGGTGGCCATGGTGGTGGCCTTCCTCACCTGCTGGCTGCCCTACGCCACCTTTGCACTGGTGGTGGCCACCAGCAAGGACATCGTCATCCAGCCAGCCCTGGCATCCCTGCCCTCCTACTTCTCCAAGACGGCCACGGTTTACAACCCCATCATCTACGTCTTCATGAACAAACAGGTGAGAGAGAAAGCTCCAAACAAACAAGCAAACAAATCCACCACAGCTTCACTGGGGCTGCTGGAGAACAGCTTAACAGCCTCAGAAAAACTGGAGGAACTACCTATCCTATCTGGAAGTGTGGCCACAGGCTCGATCCCGGGGTTGCTGTGTAAGCAGCAAGGATTTGGGGAATAAAATGGAAAGGGAGGGAGCAGCCTGCGAGCCCGAACAAGAGCTCATTTTCCGCTTCCATGGTTTTATGGGGTCAGGCAACTCAATGTTGGATCACAGGCTGCTCGTTGAAGGCACTAAGCAAACAGAATGAAACTTTTATTGTCCATAAACTGCAAAGAGTTGGGCTGGGAATAGACAGAGATCTTTCCCAAAATATAACCAGTGTCCAACCCGCCGAGTCTTGAGGTGACGCCGGGTTTCTGTTGCCACAAATAACCTGCTCCTTCCTTCCCTGCCCAGTTCCAGAGCTGCCTGCTGGGAATGCTGTGCTGTGGTTACCACCCCTGGGGGCTGGGGAAAACCTCTCCAGCTGCCCCCAGTCCCCAGGTCGCTGCAGAGGGGCTGAGAAACAAGGTGACACCATTGCATCCTGTGTGACGGCTGCCACATCCTGCCTGCACCAGTGCCAGCTCCAGGATCTGCCTGTTCCACCCACAGCAGCACAGAAGGGATCAGGGTGCAGCTGATGGGGGGCTCTCAGAGGTTGGAGAGGTCCCCAGCAAAAAAAAAGACATGACAGTGTCTTCTTGCTGGAGAGAAGCCATTCCATCATGGGAGAAACTGCAGATTTTTCACTATTTCACTCTCCTAAGGAACCCACTCCCTCCCAGCCCCTCTCCTTGGAGCCTTTCAAGGACACAAAATAAAAATTTTTTCCACAGTGCACAACATCCCAGGTTGCTGTTTGGCCCAGAGTTGGGTGGAACGTGGTCTGTCACCATCCCCAGAGAGAGCAAGCCCTGCCTGCATTGCCTGGTCCTGTTGTGAAGTTCAGGGTGATGCTGTAAGTCTGGCATAAATCCAGCAGGAATGTTTAAGAGCCAACTGTGTTAATAAACACTAATAAATACTAAGCAGTTCAGCTGTTTGACTGGTTGACAGAGGGCTGGACAGAAAACACATCCCCTCCTGCTACCAGAGCTGGCACATCCCTCATGTCAAGCGCCACAAACATGGCTACAGAAAACCAGAAAAAACCCAGTGCAAAGACACAAAGTTAATGGGTTTTTTATAGTTAAGGCAATAGGAAAAGGTCTTAGTCCACTGATTTCCCAGCAAGGCTGAAAACACAAGCGGTAACAGCCCCCAAGGCACCACTGCCCATTAACAGCAAACAAAAAATGCCAAAGCCTGAAAGGATAAAATAAAAGATAAAAATCCTCCAGGAGGCTCTGCAGCTTCACACCTCATCTTGAATCTCAAATCACAGTGTTTATCTGCCCCAGCTGCAATCACATTTCTGGTTTTGGAGGCAGATTCTGTCATTTAGGAACCCAGGAAAGGCTTCTAAAGGCGGTACTGAAGACAGCAAGTCGCTGAAACCGGGTTTCACCCAATTCCTCTGTCTCTAAAAAAGCCTGCCTGCCTTCAGAGTTGTCTTACAGGTTTTTGAGCCTGAACCCCTGAATTGCTTTCAAAATGAGGTGATCCACAGCCAGGCATCCCAGCAATTTGCACTGGACTGGAGAATGATGAGATCTGGGAGACTGAGGGGTTTGTTTTTTCTCCATCTGAGATGCTCTGCTCCAAACCAAAAACAAAACAAAAATCCCCAAACCAGCCCAGTACAAAGGAATGAAACACATTCGATGGAGCTTGGGGTGGAATTGAATTATCTTTATGATCCCCTCCGACCCAAACCATTCCATGATTCCATGACCTGGTGTGGGGGCACAGGACACCAATCCCCATCCCCGTGTCTCCGCCTCCCTCTCTCCTGCTGAGCACAACAGCTCAGCTCACAGGGCTCAAAGAGGAATTAGAACAGCTCAGTATCACTGTTTTAATTTAATTAATTGGGCTTTCATTCTCGGGGAAGCTGAAAAGCAGCATTAGATGGGCCCCTCTGATCTCCTCTGCTGTCTTGCACTGGTCCTTGTTTAATTGTTCCTGTTAATTACAGCTTTTGTGCCTCTGCTTTATGTTATCAGGATGATTTACATCCATGCTAAACTTAAATCTGGGAAAGTACAAGCAGCTGAGAAACTGAAATCTCTGTTGTGTTCTGGCCCCGATAAGGAGATCAGACAGGCTATGGGGCTACTTGAAAGGCCCTCCACCAACAGAAATAAAAATTCTGCACATTAAGATTAAAAAAAGATAGGGAGATGGTTCACAGTCTGCTCACCATTTGGTCCCACAGATAAAATAGAACAAGAAATGCAGGAAGCTGAGGAGATTTCACATGTTGCAGCCCAAAATGATGGATAATTCTGTGCGTGTGAAAACGCTCGTGTGCTGCTCTCCTCCACACTAGTGCAAGCCCCACAGGCTTTAGCTACTTTTTATTCAATTGAACAAGGCTGAAACACAACAAAAACACTGCCCAAAGTGAGAGGAAATGACCCTCAGTTCTGAGTCATGAGCCACCAAGGACAGGATCACACAATAAAAATTTGCAATTTAACTTTTGCACTCTGTCCCTGCAGGTAACACAGCCCCAGGGCCATGGGGAGCAGGATCTTGTTCCAGCAGCTCCTACCAGGAATAAAAATCCTTCTGCCTGGAGCACAAAAGTCCCACACAGAGAATCCAGGTTGGTACAAGCCTGGGTTAGAGAATATTAAACCTTTTTTTGGACAGAATTGTGTCACAGCCCGGGGCGAGGCCTGTTCTAGGCCTTGCTGTTATCCTGAGGCACCGTCACTGCCACAACAGGACAAACACATGAAAGATTTTTATTTTCTCTGATCTATCCTCAGAAAGCTCCCCCACCTCTGCAGCATGCTCCCTGGATACTGCAACTGGATACTCTGTCAGCATCTGGTTGTATCATGGCCTGATGATGGGAAGCAGCGTTAAAAACAAGTAAAAAACCCAACAGAACAACCCCAAAAAAGAACCTCCCAAACCAGAAAAAAACCCACATGGCAGCACAATAACCTTGGAAACTTTTATTAGTGTTGCAAAACCAAATTAACAGGTACAGAACTGGAGAATTTCCTTGCAAAAACAGGAATGAAGATGCAAAACTTGGCACACCCAGATGTACAAAACCAGCTCCAATCCCTGTGTCTGTCACATAGGGAACAGGACAACTTTCACTCCTGCACCTGAACAGTATTTATCACAAGAAATGTTAAATATGAAGTTGCTGTGCCCCTCAAAATTCTAATCCAAAACTCAGTTATATCCAGGGATTTTTGGGTTTGTTTTTTTGGATGAGGCCTACCAAAAATGGGGTTGAATTAAACATCAGGTATCTTCATAACAAGCACATTTTTTTCACATTCTTGTCTGATGCTGGCAGGGAACATATTGCTGCACTTGCAATCTCTGGAGAACACTGCCTTTTCCTCATTAGCTTTTTGCACAGCAATTAATCCCTTTAATCAGTCAAATCAGTTCAACACTAGATCACAAAAGCACTAAGTAAAGAGAAAACAAGAAATTACCTTGTTAAATTTAATGAGCAAGGAAAAACAGACACTACATGGGCTGTAACACTCCAGCATGGAAACATTTCAGTGCCTGAGCAGCACCAGCAGCCCACAGAACTACAATCATTTTGTCTTTAACGTGAAAACTGCATAATGCAACAGAGCAAGAAATTCTTTAGCTTCTGAAAAAGTGCACATGCAGAATAAAAAACAGTTTCATAAGGATGTGACAGTAAAAAACAGTTCACTTCTGCAACACTGACACTGCCTGGGCATGCAACAATGGCATAAAACCAGTACAAACCGTATCAGAGCATAGAGCATTAGATTTTCTTCTGTACCTGCTGCTGTTAAAGGAAATCTGAGCTTTACAGGTACTTGTGTGGCCAAAAAGGGCTGTAATTCACAGACTAAACACTGTGCAAGCAGCAGCAAGCAGGTGATGTGTAGAACTTATTCACTCTGTGTTTTAATCATGGAGAGAGCTCTCATCCAAAACAATTATCCTGCAGGGGACAAAAAAAAAAAAGGAGGGAAAAAAAGGTTATGCAGTTGTTTTTTTCTGATATAAAACTACCAGTTGAAGGGAATGGGACTTCATACTGCCTCTTTTTCATGGGAAACAGGAATGCAGCTCATGCAACACATAAATTTCAGTTTAACTCACAGAGAGCCTCACCTGAAGGGTGGAGCTGGAGCCAGCTGCTGCTGGGGGTGGGGTTTCTGATCCTCGGGGTGCTCGTCTAAAAAACAGGGAAATTCAGCTCAGAATGTGAAAGCCACACAACACTCCAGAGACAGCAAGTGAATCAAGTGCTACAGGTTTTTCTGCTTGATTCCTTCAGCCACATTTGGAATCAGAACCCAGCCCCAGCTCTGGTGCTCCTGGTGCATCCCACAGGAGCCTCATCATGATCAGAAACCAATCCTGATTTCCATCCCTGAAGCCCAATCCCAGCTCAGTGCTGAGGTCTGACAGAAATCAGGGGCACAGCTGCAAATGCTGTGCAATAACAAGCACACTGATGTCACCTCCCAGACTTCTACCTTTAAAAACTACCATCAATATTTCCAAAAGTCACCAGAGATTTGGGACATTTCAAACTTTGGGTGCATCCAGCAGCTCTACAGACCAGGAGCACCTGCTGAAGTCCCTGCACAGCTTCCTGGTGCTCTGCCTCCAGCCCAGGCTCTGCTCTCCTCTACTCCATTCTTCCTTTCAGCATCTTCTGGATCCTGCAGGCTTGCAGCCCTTGAATGACAGAGTTTTGTGTATCATCCTCATTTTTGTTTTTTTAACAGGATGAAACAGAAAATTCTGATGCCAAACACAAGAATGTCTTATGTTCCTTAGTGAGACAGAAGTTAGGGATGACTTATGGCCACTCACTGTGGAGCTGTTCAGAGTTCCTGGGCTCTGATCTTTAGTTCTAAGAGGAAAAAAGGTTATTTGGGATACAAATTTTTACCTTAAAATGATGTTTAAATGACTTCTGCCATGTTCTTCAAATTTCCTAATATACTGCCATGAAAGCAGAACCATTTTCACAAACTCTTCTTTATAAAGAGCTTTCATGATTCTGTTCTCTTAATGCACATTTTTTCTACCTCAGAAAATTCTCCCATTCTGTCAAATTATCTCTGGTTTCTGTGAAGACCAAGCCCTGCCTTCCAAGCCTGTTGAAGTATTTGCTTTCTACCCACAGGAAACTGTATTAACAAAACATTATTTTCCCTCTCAGTTTAGTAGGTGAGTTCATACTGATGTCTCCAGGCAAGTTCCCTGACACTACTCCCTAAGGAGTCACAGCCCATTTTCTGAGAAGTGCTGCCCAGATCTGTACACACCACACAAAATAAACCCTTGAACACAAATATAAATTATCAGCTCACCCAAGAGTGAGTCCCCGAGGTTGTTCTTGGATCTCCCCATCTCCAGGAACTGCATGGAACATTCTTTCCAAAACATCATCGAGGCTGGAGTGAGCTCTGTTAAATAAAAGATTCAAAAGTGATGGTGACAAAGTTCATGCTGCAAATTTCCAAATAAAACAATCACAATTATCAGGGTATTTAAAGCTTTCTGTAAGCTTTGAAGCTTTGAATATGCTGAAAAGAAAATTTTACATCTTTGTAACTCAAAGCCAAACATGCCTTCCCATCGTTTTTCATACCTTTCTGTATCCTCTGCTAGATTAAATGACTCCTTAGTCCATAAACTCTGATTTGTCTTCTCATTTCTCTCAGATTCTTTTTCTGACTCTCTGTTTTCCATTTTAACTTGATCAGGAGCTATTCACATAAACAGCAAGATTTTAGTATCAAAGGAAGACAATAAAGACATTAAAATGTTGTTTTCTTTACTGCACTTGAGGAATTTCCAGTTGCCCACTTCTCAATCACTCTTTCCCCAGTGGCCTGATTTTCTGCCAGTTATACAAAATGCCATTATCTGCAGTCAAAGGTGGCCAGCAGAATAAATATTTCACTCCAACACATTTCCAGATTCACAGGACTCAACATTTTGTTTCCCACTGAAATCAAAAATGTATGTGGAACGAAATCTTTAATCTTTCCCTTTTCAATCCCAGATATGGGAGAGAAATCAACGGGAAACCTGAGGATGGGAGCTTGGTTAGCCTATTTATCAAAATCCAGTGATTTCCCCTCAAAGACTGATTTATCAGCAAGTTCTGATCCCCACAGAAATTAGGGTTAGGGTTGGGTTGAGGGTTGAGAGAGTTAAAGACCCTACAGCTGCAGGAACACTGGGCTGGAAAGGGCATCCCATGGTGATCCAAGCAAGGCCCCAACATTGCTGCTCCTCCAACTTTCTGATCTGGAAATTCATGGTGATGGGGTTAGACTTAGGCTTAGCCTAACGGGGGATATTTCAGCCCCTTCTGCCGGGCTGAGATAAGCAGGAGGCACGAGGCTGCCACAACAAATGGGAGTCTGAAATAGCTGTGCTTTATGCAAAACCACAGTGATTGAGCAGCCAGCAAGAGCCTGCTGCAGTCCTCTCCACCTAAAAACAACAAGCTCCAGTGAACTTCCATCCTTCAGGATAAGATTTAACAAAGCTGTGGGATAACCAAACATGTGCCAGCATCATTCTCAAGTGACTGTGCTATTTAGCTTTTTACAGACTTAACTCATGTTCTGCCTTTTTTTTTGTCTTTTTTTTTTTTTACTGCTGCTCACTTTGTGACTCATTGAGGAGAAAAAAAAAGCACAGCCTATAAACATTTAGGCTTTCTGCTCCTCTGACACGACTTGTTGTACATCTAAAAATGATTCCCACTTAGCACCATTTGCATTTGCAGCAGCACAAAGATTCACCACTCTGCTGTCTTTGTAACAGAGCAGGAAATACAACATTCATTACCCCAGTGGAAGCTATTTTCTTACTCTGTGAAATCAGAGGCATCATCTCATGCTGGAGAATTAGGAACATTAACAGGTAGGGTGCACTGGCCACTTTCTGAACTGAATCACCCTCCCAGAATGGAAACTTCAGTGGTTTTGACATCACCTGCCCACCACCTCTCCTTCTGTGGGTGTTGTCACCTGTGTTTCAACACAGCCCAAGCTACAGTGGCATAATAAAAGCAGAAAATTAATTCTCATGGTTAGACCTGCAAACCTCCCACACCAGCTCCCTGTGGAGTTCAGAGGGAACGCACAGGGAAAGGCAGCAAACACTGGTGGGGGGGGACCAAGCTAAAAAGTGCAGTTTATTGTCACAGCTGAACACACAGTGACAAGGACTCAGAGTCATTTTGCAGCACAGCAAAAGGAATTTTCTATTTTTAATCTCTACATTGGGACTATTAGCAACAAACCATTCATTTGCACTCCAGAGTCTTGCAATCCCATCCCTTTCAAGTCTGGAGAGAGGGAATCTTGCTGCTTTAACTGTTCTGTTAAAAACAGCATTATTTCCATATTGATCTTGGTTGGCTATACACTAAAGTACCAGATGACTTTATGCACCCAACTCTAGAGGAAAACCTGTACATGAGTTATAATTATTTTATTTATTAACCTACAAACTGCCCCTGACCATCATCAATGGCATCACTGATGATGCCAATCTCCACAGGTTCTTCTTTTGGTGAATGAGGAAATTAAAATAAGCTCAGGATGTGTCTGGGTGTCTCATTTCTGAGAGAGCTGCGGACATTTTAATTATCCCAATGTCTGGTGTTAATTTAGGAAGAGCTCAATGAGGAATAAGGAACGCAAACTCTTCTCTAACACCCTCCCAGTGAAAAAAAGGCAGAGTTTTTACACTTTCTGCCTGGAGATGTGAGTACAAAAAGAAATGTAAATCACTGAGCTCTGCACAGACACCCGGGGGGGTGCAGCTGCCTCCTCTAATGGGGAACATGAATTGCTCCAGGACACCTTTGAAAAATTCAGTGTACACCAAATTCCTCTCTGTGTTCAACTCCACCTGCACTCAGTGTGCTGTCAGCAGCAGCAAGGAACCACTCAGTGAAATGCAGAGGCTTCAAGAACTGCCAGTTATTTAAGCTGTTGATGCCCAACTTCCTAATCATTGACTGCAACTAATTTGGAAGCTCTTGTGTATTTTGGCAGTGAATTGTTTGGGAGAAATCCTGATTGAGCACAGCTGGAAAGCCTCCCACCGTTTGGGGTGAAGTGCCTCTTACCAATTTCATCCAGCAGCTCTTGGGCTGGTGAAGGCAGCTCATCAATGGTGGGGGGAGATGCCTCTGAGAGTGCTGAGACAGAGAAAAAAAGCATTCTAGTTAATTAGCAGTGATTAATCCTTAATAACTGTGACATAGGCTTACACTCTGATAGCATCTTGCTTACATATTTCATTTAGCATGAGCCTGGCTCATTCACATTTTATCGAATTTCCTTAAATAATTCCATAATGGAAAAATCATTTCGAGCCACACTCGTACATTCAGCTCTCAATGCTGTATCAGAATTTGGAGGCCAGGAATATTTACACTTCAAACAGAGGTTGATTTAGAGGCCAGAGTTCTTGGTCTGCAGGTGCAAACACAAAATCCACAACCCAATTAGCACCAGCAGTACATGGTTGAGTGCAAAGCGATTTATCCCTCTAAAAAGTGACATCCAGGAGCAAAAAAAGAAGGGGAAAAAAAGGGAAAAATAATTAATAAACTGCAAAATTTCCTTTCAAGTCTGTTTCTCTTGAAAACAATTTATTTTGGCTGGGGTTGGGATAAAAGACTTACCAGGTGCCTGCCTGGTGTTTCTCAGGGATGAAGCAACTGGTGGCAACCCAACCTGTGTGAGATCAACCAGAACGAAACACAAGAAGGTAAATTGAAAAACTGCTGGCCTTCAATCGTCTCCTTCAACATTCTAAATCCAAAACGAGGTAGAACCTTCAATTAAAGCCTGAGCTGACCATTAAGTTTTAAACTAAGCTTTTCAATCTGTTCAGAATATGAACTAGAGTAAGATTGATGTGTCAAAAATTTTGCTTGGGTTGCTGTGCACCCCTATTTTAGCTTTAAGATACCATCAGCTACATAATCTTTATTTCAACGCTCTGAATGGACAGTTGGATGGGAATTTTCTGACTGGACAGTTCCAAGATTTCTTCAGTTCCCATTCTCTGCTTGGAATCTTTCATTATTAAAGCCAGGACAAAAATTAAAAGCCCCCCAAAATTAAGAATTTGTAACCAGAGGCAAATCCCCACTGCCCTCAGAATGGAAATATGCACTTAATTCTAGAATAAGATTTTGGACAAGAAGCGACACCATCGGCAGAGCCACTTAGGGCAGCTCTGCCTTGTAAATGAACTTAATGAATTCCAAGTGCTCTGGCCCAGGAGCAGCACGACACAGAGCTGCCTGTGCCAGGTCAGCCACACAACGAGCACTCCCTGCTGTCCTGCCCGAGCAAACTCTGATTTCATCTTTAAACGACAACCCCAGCAGTGAAAATAATAAGAAAGGTGAAAACGCAATTATTTTATACAAAACTGTCTGCAAAGACAACTGAGATAATTCTGTGTGGCTCGGGAACACCTTCAGAGCCAAAAAGATCCCTGGAAATCACTGCAGTGACCTTGGAAACTCTGCACTCCAAAGGGAGGGGGTTTGACAGAACAGAGCTGATGAGATTGGGCACATTTGATGTGCAGGAAAAGGACAAGCCCCTGATAAAAGGGCTCATTCAAGCCAAGCTTTTCACAGGTTTTTATCACTTCGCTGTTCTGGCATTCCAAAGGCTGGGAAAGGGCAATTCCTTACAGCCAGAGAAGGGATGGAGGGCAAGGAAGGGCCACTTGGAGAGCGGCCAACATTTATGAGCAAAAGGAGCCCAAATCTTTGTATAATCAGTGGCAGCACTGACTTTTATCATTTTATCAACAGAGCCACGATTCCAAAATACTCACAGCGACCCACAAGCATTTCTCTACTTGCATTTATTTTTAGGGAAAGTATTTTCAAAAATATTTTCAAGGAACATCAAACGAATATTTAAAGTAACTCATGGCACAAGTTATTTTCTGACTTACAGGCTCTTTCAGTCCAAATGGGCAAACTCTTGGAGCCACCACTGGAATTTCCATGCTCCTCTCCCCTTCATAGGCTGTGGTGAAAGTATTGAACACTGTGGAGGAGGTCTCTTGAGAGTCAGAAAAGGAAGAATCTGAAGAAAATTCATGGCAGTGTTTGTATTTCTCAAGGGCTAATGGAATTTTTTCTTCTAGAATTAAAAAAAAAAGGAGAGGGAAAAAAAGAAAAGACAGCGAAGCTGGAGAATTATTTTTGGAATTTTTGTATCTCTATCACATTTCAACAGAAGCAGAAAAAAGTTTAAAGGGAACAGGCACCTGCACAAGAAACTCTTGAGAAACTGTTACCCATAAAAGAGAAATCTGATAACCCAGGAGTTCCACCTCAGACAAAACTTTGCCAACTGAGAAATTTCAGCCACTGTTACACCAAATTAATGAAGCACAAATGTTAATTCATTACCCTTAAGCACTTCAGTTCAACAAACGTTTATCACCTTATTTAACTTCTTTTCCACACTCAAACCATACGGAGTGCTTATTAAATTGCCTTTAAAATGCTGAAATCCACAGGTATCAGTTCGAATTTCAATGATTTAAACAATTTCTGATTTATGAAGGCTGCCAAGTAAATATCTTCCAGAGACCTTTCAGGCAGGGTTTTTTTCAGCTGTGCCCCTGTAAATTGTCCTTTAATTCAATGTCTTTGGACAATGAGATTTCAAACAGGAACAGCAGCATTTCTTGTGGTTACTCACTGCAAGCCTGACATTTCTGCACGGTGTGAGTGGAGCTTCCATGATTCACCTTGATGATTTGAACATCAAAAAGTCCTGGCAGAAAGGTCTGGCTGGCACAGAGAGGTGAAATCATTCCCTGTGAATCCTCTTTTCCCCTCCCTGCATTACCTGAGCCCAGGGGGGTGCTGACACTGGTGGGAGCGTGGCTCAGCCGAGGTGTTTTACACTCCACACCCCTCTGGAAGTTCTGCTCGCAGGGGATGCTGGACAAATCCTGAATATCTGCCACTGATCTGAATTATTGAGAGATGTTCTGACAGTTAGAATGGCCACTTCCTGCACCTGTGAATCACCAGATCCTGCTATTTTCAGAGTCTTGAAATTTTAATTTCGCGCAGTCTTATCTAGTTCACTGGAACGGAGGGAGATGTTCCCTTTGAAACTTCCCACAGGAATCTGGGAAGGCCCAAAATCACCATCTTCAGGAATGTTGCAGAGGCAGAAAAGGTTAATTATTTGCTTCCCCTTCCTTTCCAGGATTTCTTAAATAATTCTCCTATAGAACCAGCTCAGGAAGCTGCCTCCAGAAAGTGCAGGAAATACAAATGTGAACCAAAAGGCGGAAAAAACTCCCCAAAGCCAAGGGAAGTCCTCAAGGGTTAACAAAAATTAATGGGTCATTAATTAAGACTAAATCTAGGTCTTGAGAGCATTTAAAAGAACGACTCTGATAAAGTGAGAGTGCTGAAGATCTGCACAGGCACTGACACACACCCAAGTGACAAAAATGAAATCCAAATTAATCAAACCAACATTTTGGGGAGATACACCCTGGATTACATCGTCCTCAAAGAGCCATGAAAAGAACAGACACCTCCTGTAATCAGTAATTACATGCAAATCTCCATTAGCTGTAAAAATAAATTAACGTTATTAGTTGAGTCACAAACATATTCTGCTATTTTTTTTTCCCTGAGAATCACAGGACTATTTCTGCAATAAAATTTATTTGGCTCCACACGAACTATTTGCTCTTTAAAGTGATTTTATTTCCCCATGCCATATGGAGAGAAGAAACGAGGAATCCTCACACTTTAATGGGAAGAAGCACAGACAGATTAACACCACGTTAATTATTTATGAATATGAAAATATTTCACACTAAGGACAACTCATTTACACCAATCTCACAACTTTTCACAGGAAAACACTCTCTCAATGCTCTGGGGCGTTTTCTCTCGGTCTGTCCCATCTCCCTGTCTTGCACCAACACAGAATTTTGCAGTTAATGACCAATTTGCTGAAGTTTTGCTATAAAATGTGGCTCTTACACATCTTTTTCTTGGCACTCTTCCTGTGGCTCCCACAGTGTTGCTTCTCGTGCTGCATCCACACTGAAATGAGGGAGGAAAGGTCATTTTCACCCTCAGAAAATGATGGAAATAGAAGGATTTGGTTTCCTTTCTCTCAGGAAGTTTAAGCACTACCTTCTCTCTGAGGTAGACTGAAGCTTTTAAAACTTATTGCTCAAACATGGACAGCGGTAGGAGGAAAAAGTCATTTTCAAGAGATTATGGATTTGTTTTCAGTACGGAGAAAACTTCTAATTGACATTTGCAGCTTCAGAACAAAGCTGAAATTAAATAAAACAAATCAAAATCTAGGAATACACATCACTCCATTGTTTCATCATCCTTTGATCTGTCTCAGACTGTGCTGAGCCCACTCAAGGTCAAAGAGGATTAGGCAGATGCTCAGAGAGCAACATCCCCTCTGTCCTGCTAGCAAAAGTTCCTAAGTGAAGGGAGCAACCAAAACCATTCTTTTCTATCCCAAAGCCAAGTGATTTCCACTGCTGGTGCCTCCCTTTGGCCCAGGGAACTCAGCTCCTGTGAGGGGAGGAGGGAGCCCAGCACAGGGCTCTGCCCAAATACTCTCCATGCTGGTAAAAAATACAAAATTTACAGGACAAGAAACCTTCCTGTTTTTCAGAGGAGACAACCAAATCTCCAAGATTTCAGAGACTGCCAAATCTGATGTTACCCCCAGGCAAGATCCAGTGAACGTTCCTGCACTGGGCTGGGCTGATCCCACTGGAAGGGAGAAGGCAGGATCTTCATTGCACTTGAGCTCCACAACCAAAGCACAACAAAATTAAAGCAGATGACTGAAGCCTTAATTTGAATTATCTTTGCTCTGTTTAAGGCCGTGGTTTATCAGTGGAAAAGGAATTCTGATACGTACATGGCTTTTTCCCCCTATTTTAGCTCCCTCATTAAGGCAAAAAACCCCCACCAAACTCTGCAAAAGACAAAAACCCCTTGAGACCAGTGAAAAAACCCTTTCAGTATTTTCTTGGCAAGGAGCTGAGTTATGTAGATAATCATTAAAAACCACCACTGGCATCTCATTTGAATATTAGATATGTAAGCAGAATTAATGAAGAGAGCACACTTTATAAGCTAATTTATGCCTGGAGGAACAATGAAAACCAGTCTCTACCTGGCCACAGGCACTTGGCTCAGCTGATTCACTCCCAGCTTGTTACTGCCACAGCTCTGTGGGCTTGGGCTGCAGAAGGGTATTCTTCCTCCTGAATACAAATAACAAATGTTCCCTGTTACTGGCTTTTGCAAGTACAAAAGAAAACAACACAACTCATTGAGCAGGAAATTGCAACTTTATTAAAATTCTTTTTCTGGTTTTGTTTGAGTTCTTGCGACCCTTGTTGTTATCGAGAGACAAATGTGTTTTAAAGATGCATTTTCATAAACATGGCACAGCTGCCAGACAGTCACTGAAGCACTGGGGAATATCACAACATTTACAAATTCGAGCTAAAAGAGACAAGAGAGTAAGGAAACAACAATGACTCCTCCATTATTCTGCACACGCACTCTGTCAGCTCTCACTGTTTCTAAGCCCAAGATCCTCCCAGCAATGAGAATATTAATGTGTAAATACAACTCTAATTCAGTTTCCAGCTCCACAGCAAGTTGCATAAAAAGATTAAACTTAGCCCCAGGGTAAAAATAAAAAGGTTTCAAATAAGTTTTTGTTTTGGCTTTTTAACTGAAACACAGCAAGTACATAAACACTGCATCTGGAATTATTTCAAACCCAAATCCTGAGTGTCCTGAACTCTCCCAAAAATAATGAGGAATAAGAGATCAATTAAGCCTGAAGAATGAAGGTCCAGTCCTGTGACAGGAGAGCTGCTGGCAAAAGTATCAATGCAACCACTCTGTGTCCCTGCCTCAGAAGTGCTTCAAGAAAAAGGACATTTACCTGGAGCCTGAATTCCTGATCCTGCATTTCCAGGTAATTTCTGTAAAAATCCTTCACAAATATCTTCTGCTTTGCCCTCAGTGTTTGAGGCCTGGAAAGGGAAAGGAATTAATTTTTTGACACAGAAGCTGCAAAGGGCAGGACAACCCTCCCAGGATGATGTTCCCAACAATGAGAGTGAAGAGAGAAACTTTTCAGGAGGTCTTCAAACAGCCCAGACTGGATTTAAAAGTAATACAGAAAAGTTTTGCAGCTTCCAGAAATTAATGAAGATTAATTTGCTTACTCTTATCAAAATCTTTATTTGCAGGTCCTATTTCAAAAGAAAAGAATAACAATTAAAAAAAAATCTCTCATTTTCCACAGCTCTCTTCAAACCAAATGGGAGCACAATTAAACCACGTGTTGTGGAACTTATGTCCAAAAAATGTTATTTTTACCTCTGGTTCTGAACTTCCCTCAAGAGTAGGAGGAAGGAAATAATCAGGAGTGAAGAATTCTTCAGTGACATCAGGAGGTGAATTAAGGGAACAATGTAATTCCCTTGAACATCCCTGTGAAAGACATCACCTGAGACGATCCCAGTAACAAATACACACTTCAGCCAACAAAACACTGAAATTCTGAAATTCTATTTAATTTGTTCACTGACTTTCAACCCACCTCCTGCTCCGCGAATTACCTCGGCGGTTGACAGAACAGAACAACATAAAAAGGGGGAAGGAGGAGAGGAATTGTTACTCAGATCAGCACAGGATGCGACACCAGGCTAAAGTTTTCCACGGATAAGCAGCTGCAACTAAATTCCTCGGGTTTCTGTACATACTCTAGAGAGATTCTCAGCTTGCTGAGGAAGGACTGAACTCTTATGAATGGCTGTTCCAGACTCTGCTTGTTCATCTGGTGCTGGGGACTGGCAGCTCCTCCCTAGGATGTCAGAATTGAATAAAATTATTAACCAGAAAAAAAAAAAAAAAAAGTGATGTGAAGTGAGTGATCTGAGGCACTGCTGGCATATCAGTGAGAACAGACAGTGACACTAATTGTCTGTCAGGAGCACGGAGAAATAATGACATTTAAATGCTCACCTCATTAATTAATCTAAGCAAGGGAACCTTGCCCTGTTCCTTTGTCCTGAACTTTTTCAAAAGCTTTGCCCACTGAGCTGCTACAGAAGAAGCAGCTGTGTGGTGAGACTGGAAGAAATAAAGTGTGAAAGCACACTCGAGGGTCTGGAAGCTTTGGGTTTCTCATGCTGATAACAACAATCAGTAATGATGAAGGTCTCCAAGTTCTCATTCCCTCCACCTATTAACACCTAATACTCATCTCTGTTTATGCCCACCAAGGAGTGACTGACCTGCTCTGAGATAAAAACTCTGGAAGATAGAATGGACAATTCTTGTAAAAAATCACAGAAGCAAAAATCTGATTGGAAATGGAAAGAGACAAAAAGAGAACAGAGTATTTTTTGTTTCTCAGCCTCACCTGTAGAACTCCTGAGTGAGGGCTCCGGATCACTC
Source organism: Corvus kubaryi (assembly GCF_017639235.1). Classification (NCBI taxonomy): domain Eukaryota; kingdom Metazoa; phylum Chordata; class Aves; order Passeriformes; family Corvidae; genus Corvus; species Corvus kubaryi. The sequence continues at coordinate 8,211,984 of NW_024581088.1, forward strand.
TCCCCAGATTCAGTTCTATCCTCACTGCCCAGGTCCCAGGGCTCAGCAGCATCACCTGGCTGCCACCTGCACCTCTGCTGCTCGTGACTTTTTGGGGCTCTAGCAGGGACATGCTGGGAGGTTTCCTTTACACTTTCTGCTTCACTTTCAGACGTGCATTCACTGGCAGGGTATGGACAGCTGAGCCCCAGCCGTCCTGAGGCCACTCTCCGGGCCATTCGCTTTACTTCAGCTACACAAAAAGAACAAAATTACCACTTCACACCACAGAACCTGGACCTTCAAAGCATCCCCTGTGTTCCATTGTGCCTGCAGACTTGGAAATGCTGAAGTTAGAGCTGGTATGAGGACAGCCTTTGTCACGGAAAGAGCTAAACACTTCCTTCCATTTTAAATAAAGCTTAAAACCTGCACAGATTGATACGGACGAGTCTCTACAGGAACCGGGTTTGTTAAGTTTGATTCTCTATTATCCATGCCCGTGCTGCCATCCACTGGGCACTGCCATCCTGCCCTTCCTGAATCCACACACTGTCCAAAACCAGGCTAGAAATTCCTTCAGCTCCACAAACCAAACCACCTCAACGTGCCTGGGATGATTTTATGCCTGGAATGTGCAAGACACGGGATCCCACTCACTTGGTTTCCATCCAAGAAAGACCTCATGGAGCTTCAGCACTAAAGGCACAGAGACCAAGGCACAGAGACCTTCCCTCGTGTTAGGGTTTAATGCAATGCACTGCAGCAACATTTCTGATATTAATGCTGAGTTAACACTGATTTAACACTGATTTACTCACTCCTCCATTCCGACTGCATCACCCTCCTCTTCTCACTGTTTTTTTTGCTGCAGAACTCAGCCCTTGGTTTTGGATAGCACCTGCAATAAATGATTGTGAAATGCACAAACTCCTTCAGAGCACGAGCATATTGTGTCAAGTATTCTCCAGCCAGGAAAAGGCTCCAAGTTGTTTTAACATTAATTAGAGCACGTGTGCTCTCAGCCTTTTAACAACCCGGCAGAACCAGCAGATTGAGCTGCCAGAAGCTTGGAAAGCACCGACAGTTATGTGGGTCTATTACAGATTAACCAGACAAGCTGTACACTCATCTCTGCATCTCAGAGCTGTCAACTGTCTTCAGCTGCTGCAGCTCCAAAACCACACCATGGATGGTGTGGGGATTGTTTTATTGAGGTGATCACAATTTTAGACCTGGACAACAACCACTTTCCCACCAGAGTTCACTCCCTGACCATCACTGACCATGTCAGCACCTGGAATATTTCTGTTCTAACCTTTAGCAACAGGTCTTTCTGATTCAAACAGGTCATGAATCCATTTTAAAACTGCAGCAGTTTTCCTGATTTGACCCAAACATTGAAGGAGGCATCTGTCCCCCTCTCTCCAAGATTAATCTGCACAAGTTTTGCCAGGTAATTTTAACATGTCCTTTCCACTCATGCTTAGAAATACAAAGAGATGACATTAAAAGCATTTCTACTGGGAATTGAAGGAGGCTGTGCCCAGAGAGGAGAACCACCTTTATTAATACCTTCCCAGATTGCTCTCCTTAGGCACTGGTGCAGTTTTGGACCACTGACCTCCATCCCAGAGGCATGTGAAATCTTTTTTAACACCAGTCTTTAACACAAACTGCCCTGTCACAGCAGCTCCCCAGCAGCTCTGCAGCTGACAATGACTCACAGCAGGCTCCTCTCTGTACAGATGGTTTTTGGCTTCCTGAGAAACATTTAATGCCAGCCTTGATCCTGATGTGCCTCCTTCTGACAGTGTCTCTCTCCAGATGAATCTGTCAGAATTAACTCTTCTATGAATAAGATCAAAACTCACCACTTCTCCTCTTCCCTTCTCGCTGCAGGATGTGAATCAGCTCCTCTCTGACACTGCAAGTTGAACTTTTCTTGGCATCTCGCAGACACGTGTGGGAGTAAATGCTGAAATGAGTCCAACAAGCCCTGATTCAGCACACACTGGGCATTCTGCTAATTACTGGCTGAGCTGTCTGTGAGGCAGCCTAAGAACAGGACAGCACAAACTTTATTGCCCAAGTTGTATTTTAGCTGCCCTGCTCAGGAGAAAGGACGACAGCCCCAGGCCTCGGCCTAGCAAAAACCCTGCCCTGCATTTATAGCAGGTTTCAGGTGCAGGCAGGCAATCAAAACATGCAGCTTCCAGGGGGGATGAGTGGACCTGAATGACTCAAGATTGTCCCCACAGGAAATACTTGAATTTCTCTCTTTCTCTTCAGTCTATGTATTTAATAATGAAAGTGATCCAGAAGCCCTTCCCTGTAACGGCTTAGGCCTCAACACAAAAATATTTCTCCACTGGCCTTTCCCTGAGAGTCCCACCTCCATTTTAGTGCAAGATTTGGATTTTAACCCCACCCTGAGCCACTGGATCAGTATTGTCCTGGGAGGAGAGGAGAGAAAGAGGAAGTAACACAACTGCACTGCTGAGCTGTTTTCATTCCTGTATATAACATGCATGAATACATTTTAAAGGACAGATTCATCCCTCCTCTTGGACACCACCCATCCCTACATCCCTTGGCCTGCTAAGAAACACAGAAATGATAAAAAGGCCTCCTGCTCAACACTTTACCTCCCAGTTTAGGCTCACTTCATCATCCAGGCCCTTCCCCACGCTGCAGCCGGGATCACGATGCTTCGTTGCAATTTTACTCTTCCACTTCTCATTTTGAATGGCCTCTATTTCCTTGGCTGTCTTGGGAACAGCCTGGAAGCTGTTTCTGCCTGGTGCCTGACACGTTATTGGTGGTGGAATGTAGTCCCTGGATGGTGGAGCTACAGCCTTGTGTAAAAAAATATCAACTGCAGAAAGAGGGTTGTTGGTATTTTGGGAAGCAGCATCAGACCCATTCCAGTGCCTTCCTTGAAAGCTTTCCTTAGGAAGCAGATTCATCCTGATTTCCTGGAGCAGCTCCTTTTGCCTTCCCGTGGCCTTCAGCCTGTCCAGTTTCTCCCCTGCCCTGCACAGGGAATCTCCTGCCTCCTGCAGCAGGCTCTGCATAATCTTGAGGTTCAGGGCACATTTGCTGATGTGCTGCTCGGTTTGGGAAGGGCTGCTCAGCCTCCTGCCAGCATCTCCTCTCACCTGTGACAGGGCAAAGGCCTCTCTCACCCTTTCCTCTTCTTCTTCCTCCTCTTCTTCCTCCTCCTCCTCCTCCTCTCCAGTGAGCCCTGTGCTGGACCCTGAGGATTCCCGTTCCTTCTCACCCTCCCACAGGCTCTGATCTTCCTTTTGCTGCCTTTCTGTATCCTTTAGAGCTTGGCCTAATCCAGGTCCTCCTTCCAGGAAGTCTTGGGGACCTTCTGGGTAACTGGCTAAGATTTCATTCATTTCGAAGCTGCACAGGCTGCCATCCACATCACTCTCACTGGAGTGAGAAGCTCTTGTCTGCAGTTGAGAGGACACATCGAGACTTCTGTCCTGTGCAGCTGGCGCTGCGCTGGCTGCTGCCTCTTGCCCCACCAAACCACTGTTCTCCTTGGGAAAAACAGAGTCTTTGGGGGCACAAAAGCCACCTGAAAAATTCAATTTTAAGCATTAAGTCATTTCTCCACAAGTCTGACAACCACGCTGCTTTTGCACACTTAGGAAATTTTTTTAGAAATTTGGAAATGCTGAAAACTGTACCTGAACAAAACAGATTTAGAGCCTTGAGTCTACATTAACAATTAAGTGGTAGCTAAAATCCAAAGCCAACTGCTTCCTATTTTCAACTTACAACATCATAAAATCTGTGAGTGCCCCCATTTCAATGATTTATGTCAGGCTGTTGTGGGCTGAGGAACACGTGAAGGACACGTTGACACCCTGCTCCAAGAAACTCACCAGCCTTGCTGATCTCTTTTCCCTGGAATTCCACTGTTCTCTTCTGGAAGCTAAAAGCTGATGCCCAGCAGATGTTCACATCTGCAAGAACAGCAGGTCTCTGTGCTTTGGACATTTCATCGGCGTGGCCACTTTCAGATTTAACCAAGTCCTGTAAAACAAAAACAAATGGAATAAAACACAACTGTATTTGACAGCTGTGTGTCCCTGCCTGCTCTTCTGAGGGGGGGTCAGCTCCATGGTCAGAACACTCAGTGTTGGAGCACTTCCTCTAGATTTAAGCATTACAACTTGAATCTGAATGGACACAGCGTATCCATCACAGGTGACAATGCTGGGAGGCACCTTTAGGTCGTTTTTCAGGATATATTGAATATCCTGAAGTTTCATGGAACGCTTCCTCTGCTTGGGTTCCAGCCCTGACTTGACAACATCATAATAGATCAGGGGGAGTCTGACATCTGCTTCCAGCTGCTCCCCTGACAGGATGAGCTGCTTAACAGCCGAGTCTTCCACACCTTTCCAGGGAGGGCTCTCTGCAAGACACAAGTACAGAGTTTATGTCACCAGCTGTACATTCATGTTAACGGAAATTAAAAAAAAAAAAATCACATTATTCCCTGTCCATTCCCTAATTTACAACTGAAAACAAGCACTGGCATCTCCTCCCTGTCTTACTCCAACAGTGGATGCTTTAAAGGGAGCTGACAGAAATATCTGGAGGAGAGTGACACTGCAAACAACCCTGCTCTGGATTCTTCAGTGGGATTAATTTTTAGGGTAGTTGTTTATCCCATTTCACTGTCAGAATAGTCCAAGTGAATACAAAACAGACATTATCTGTAACAACAGCAACAATACATTATAATAATAGAGTAACAATAACTCATCTCTAAGCTAGCACAGAGATCAAAAACATGAAAGCTGCACAAGCTTGTTCTGAACACTGAAAAGATTTAACTGAATGTTTTGCTGTGATGGTAGGAGGAAGAAAAATAAACAGTGACAGAAATACAGAAAATCACTGTATTTCTCCCATATCCACCATTAATTTAATCTTTTAGCCACACAATTTTAATTTTTCTGATCATATTTACAGAAGTTCCCAATAATCTTTGTTATTGTCATTAATTTTTGGGGGTTTTTGCCTGGTTCATTTTTGAAGTTAAACCATCCCAGCCCACAGCTGTGGATTCACCTGTCAAGGCCTCCTGCAGCACTGCACAGAAGCTGAAAACATCTGATTTGACTGTACCAGGTTTCTCCAGGATTATTTCAGGGGAGCACCAGCGAAACAGCTGGACTGGGACAGGAATTCGGGTCAGATCACTGTGCTCTCCACTGTCTTTGCTGCAAAAAGGGAAAAAATTGTAAATTAGGACATAAAACACATTCAACTACAAGGTTTATATTTAGGAATTAAACACCTGAGTGTGTTACAGCTTTTAGTTTAAATACCTTAAAGGTTAAGGGCACGTCTGCAAACAGAAATGTGCAGTAAATGTCTTTTGGCAGGGAAAGCAACACCTCCTTTAACAAATTTACACTAAAAAGAACTAAAAAAGAGCTGAACATTTCCCATCAGGAGCTTTACAAACAGCCCTTTAGCTTTGACCATGGATAAAACACAGGAAGCCTGTAAAAATTTATATTTCCAGGTGTCCAGAGGAGCATTTCAGTAATAATTTACTGAGGCGAAATGAGTGGGGTCTCTCACACTCTGTATCTCACTTAATTACCACCAGTCCAACGAGGTGTTGGACGTTCAACCACCCCTTTCACAGCAACCCTGAGGGAGTTTTTCACCTCTCTATCATGTACTCCAGGTTGCAGAGCTTGGCCTCCCCAGAGGACACAATTTGGATGGCATAGGAGGAGAGGGAGCGATGGATAAATCCCCGGGAGTGCAGGAAACGCAGAGCGTCGATGATCTGGAGCAAAATGTGCAGAATGGTCTCAGTCTGCAGCACTGGGAATTCTGTACGCTGGGGAAAAAAAACCCAAAAGCACCGAATTTGCATGGCAGGTCTTTAAACTTGATGTAAGAGAAAGTTGTTATTATTTATGATGGTTATTATTTGCTGCAGAAGGCAGCAAAGAGAGCAAACAAAATTAATTGGAGGAAAAAGAGGAAATACATTTGTTTGCTCTCAATACCAAACCAAATAACATCACCTTAAAAAGAAGAGAAAGATATCAAATGACAACAATAAAACACAGATAAATTGATTTAAAGAATAAGGAAAAGAACCAGAAACTCAGATACAGACTGAGGATTTTGTCTTCTTGAGTAAAGATGTCAGATGTAGTCACTAAACTTCTAATTAACTATTATTTAGAATTCAAGCATCCCAGTTACCCTTTCATGGAGGATGCTGTAGAGAGAGCCAAAGTGAACCCTTTCATAGACCAAACGAGTTTTCTCCAGGTCACTGGACAGACAAACAGACATCAACTGCAACAAGTGAGGGTGGCGGAGTTTGCTGCAAAGGGAGAGGAAAAAGCAAATTTGCAAGGCAAATCTGAGATGAAAAGAAGAAAAGCCCTGGCCTGCTCAGTGTTTTTATCAACAGGACATGAATGTTGGGTTTTCATTGGAATATATTTCAGTGTAAATGCATTTTTCACCGAAACACTCCATTTTAAAAGATCAGGAGCGGGAAGAGACAGAAAATTGTATTTCTGATCTGGGGAAGAAGTGCAATCCCAGACTAACAATTCCCCCAAGGTTAATCCCATTCCTCCCACCCCTGGAGACCCCAAACCCCAGAGCCTTTCCCACCTGCTGTGCTCCTGCTCTGCCAGGAGGAGATCAGCCAGGCGCAGCTTCCAGCTGCTCTGGTGGGGCTGGAAGCTCAGCTCCTTCACTGTCACTCTGCTGCCTCCCCACATCAAGCTGCAAGGAGAAGAGGAATTCCTACCAAATGCTTCCAGCAGTGTTTTTCCCAGTTATGTGGCTATTTACCAAGAATTTTGTGGTGCTCTGGTGCTGCCTCCCGCTGTCAGGAATTTTAATCTGAGGGTCCTGCTCTTTCAAATGGACAATAAATTCATCCTGCTGAAGATTGATGCAGCAGGGCAGGGTCACTGCCCCAAATCCCACCCCTTCCATGACAAGGAATCCCCCTCACCAAAGGCCATCAGCCCCCTGTGACATAAATCAGAGTTTTGGGGACATTAAATCCCCAATCTGTCAATTCTCTGGCTGCCTCTGAGACACACTTGCTTAATACACAATAATTAGACAATAGAATATTATTATAATTGTTACCAATAATTACAACAATTACTGGATACCAAAGTTTTTCAACCAATGCTCAGCCTGCCCTTGCAACTCTCATTTCACCACAGGTTTGAGCAAGTGGGCTGAACCCCTGGATATCCAGAGGATTTCCTGGACCAACATTTACAAGGATTAAATGCTGAACAACACAATCTGTACAACCCCAAACATTATTTCCCACCACAAAGGGATCAATGCTGAAACACTGGCATCAATGATTAGCCATAATTGGGTTAATACTGCCTGTAGGGTTGTTCTTGGCCTCTCAGATAGCAGAGTCTGACTCAGATATTAATCAATGAACAGCAGAAAACAAGGTGCAAAGCAGGAAATGGGGAATAAATATAGAAGAGACGTGGAAAGTTACCCAAACAAAGCACTGGTACAACAATTTGCTGTGTAATAGTAACAGAGAGGGGCTAAAATCCCTTTAATTCCACTTACTTGGTCATGACCATGTAGGGCCCAACGTGGTAAGAAAATGCTGGTTCATCATCAGCCTGAACCACATCTTTCTCCCCAATAATTGGGAGAGAGGCCAGGTAGCCCAGGTGGCCACTGCCTGCGAGATAGAACTGAAACAGGGCATCACCAAAAGGAAAATCCCACAGTTCCCAAAATCCAGCAAGTTCATTAACAACCTGAGTGTAATCAAGGGCAGCATTAGCTCAAAGATCACCATGAAATCTGAAAAATCAGTGCCAAAACCTAAACTTCCCAGTGAAGCTGGAACAGGCAAAGCAGAAGTAGCCCTTAGGAACCCCCACAGGGGACATTTAACAGGAATTTCTCCAGTTCCAAACCAAACCAGGACCTGTTAACCACCAAAGGCCTGAATATTTGTGCCCTTCACGGGTTTCTTCCCATCTTTTCAGCAGAAATAAGAATGCACTAAAAGTTAAAAACAGAACAGGTGGGATAATTACTGTGAGGAATAGGAGATTCTGGGAAAAAACTGCTCTGATATCATTGGAAAATCACTCCCCACAGCATCTTACCTTCCCAAAACCAAAGCTGTAAATGTTCTTGGCCACACTGGGTTGTCCTTTCAGTAATTTACCCAGAGGACTGTCAGCAGTTCTAAATATCAAAAACAAAAGCAGTAGGAGTAACTTACTGACTCCAAGGCTTGGAGTAAAATACAAATACAGACAGAGGGAAAAAAGCAGAATTTCTGCCAGAACCCTGCATTTGATTGGTCCCACACACATCATGTGGATGTTAAAATTCCAAGTTATTGTGCAGCTCATTAAAACTTTTTAGGTGCACTTTCATGATTGTTATTTATTTAAAGCAATATAAATAAATATATATATGCACACACAGAAGCATCCTGCACTGCTTTTTTGTTCACAAGTTTGTATTTTTCCCAACATGTATCTGACACAAAATCCCCTGAAACAGCTGGAAACACCCCCCAAGAAAGATCTGCAGTGACCTTAAAAAGTCAAAACCTAAACTACTTCATGTTACCACTTCAATGCTACTAAAATCCAGTGCTTTTAATGCTGGTTTCGAGTTTATTTAATAAAGTTTCTCTTAATATACAGATATTTACGACTATCAAGTTTCTGTTTGGAACAGTCATGACAGAAATAAAATTTATCACAGTGGATTTAAATCTACTATTGGCAAAAAGACACAAGAACTGGTTAATTCTAAGAAAATAGGATACGGAAATAGAATCTATTGTTACCCTTGGACAAGGCCACCAAACCTCGAGGGGCTGCAGATCAAGGCCTTTGAGGAGCCAGCTTTCCTGAGCAGATCAGAGGGAAAATTCCAAATGGCAGCCTGCATGTGCAGTGTGCACTGCTGGATAAATTCCAGCATCTGGGCAGGAGGAGGAGGGAAAAACAATAAAAATATGGCTTCAGAAGAAGAAAAACCATTTCAGATTCATAAATCAGGACTATTGAAGAAATAACTGGTTACTCGCAGTGTGGAAATGGACATTTTGAGAAATGCATTAAGAGAAAAAACTTGAGGAAAATCAATTACATGACAATGGGAGAAAAGCTGACTTCAAACAGGCCACAAAACTTGAAACTTCACCTACAGAAATTCGTAATTTCAGGTTTCTTTTTAAGAGGAGTGTTGTCATAACAGGAAAGAGGAGTTTTAAATCAATATTGCAGTCAAGAATAAGCCTTGACACAAATACCTGAGCACTGCTTTCCTTCCTGGCTGACAAAGCCCAGTACTGGGGAGTTTTCCCCTCTCTGTCGTGGACTCTGAGATCTCCTCCTTCATCCAGTAACTTGCTGAGGATCCACTGGTTTCCCGAAAAAGCAGCTGCATGGACTGGGGTGCTCCCATCATAGCAGCGACTGGGGAACAGCAAAAAAGGTTCAGCTGCACTCAGCAGGGGGAAAAGCAGTATCCTGGAATGCTTATGCGCTCCCAAATAACAGAATAAACCATGAAGAAAGGAAAATTATTTCTCTATTTACCTCTGAGGAGCTTTGGCTAAAATACCAATGTGCATCTTAAGCACTTGTTCATTTACGCCCAGGGAATTTTGTGTTTTACACCGACTAAACCCACTCAAAGATTGATTTCTATTTAAAAAAAATAAATAAATGTTTGATACTTAACTGATTGGCATCCGAGCCATATTCCAGCAGCACATCCACTATTTTACCGAGCCCCAGCAGTGCAGCAGTGAAGAGAGAGGTTTGGCCCATGGAATTCACGGCATCCACAAAAATTCCTGCAAGGAAACCGAAGATTCCGAGGTGGTGCTTGTTTTAATAAAAGCAGGTGGTTGATCACCACTCAACTGACTGCTCTGAGGTGCTACAGATATGAAAATACAGCAGCAGAAGTTCAGAAAAAAAAAGAGCAAATGATGTTTTTTGTGACTTTCTATAAGGATTGAAGGCACTGCTCGTTCACGAGGATTTTAAATAAGGGTTGTGTAAGTAACAAATGGTACTTTTATGTGTTGTGTAAGGAAGTAGTAAGTGCTTATATGTACTGTTTAAATCAGAGACATGGATGTATAAGCACATATATAGAGATATATATACATATATATGGATATATATATCTCCATCATCTGTATTCATACAGATGATGGAGATACATATGATGGATATACAAGGAGAGGTGGATGAGCACACAACACTGGAGGACAGAATTAATAAATAAGTAAGGAATTGCTCAGAGCATGGTGCTGATAACACCGAGGCCGTGGGTTCAATCCCCTGCATGGGCCATTTACTGAAGAGATGAACTCTGCTTGTGGGTCCTTTTCCAATCAGAACCCTCTGGGATTTCCAGTGCTCTGTGACTTTGATTTTACTCAAACAGGACAAGGATGGGTCTGACACTCCAGTGGCTGGGAGAGGTGAATTGTGGTAGAAATTAATCTGTTTTTAAACCGAGATTAAAAAAAAAAGGGCCACAAACCACTCAGCCCGTGCTCTCTCCCTCCCGAGCCCCACCACGAGGGCCGGGAACGGTCATCAATGGCGAGCGGCTCCTGCCCAAGCAGCGCCGCACGCCCGCTTCGCGCTCAGGAGAGAACACCCCGCTCCTCCTCGTGGCTTGTGACGCCGGTCAGGTGCGATCACTCTCCTCTAGTGACCAACTACAGAAATGATCCCTGAAAGTATAGTCTTAGCCCGCTCCCCGCGCACCCACAGCCCCGCCCCGCGCGCACCCACGCTCAGCACACCGCGACACCGCACCCCCCACTCCCCGCACACCCGCCACGAGCCGGCGCGGCCCCGCCGAGCCCCCGCGGCCGCGGGAACGCGCCCCGAGCCCCTCGGGAGCGCCCCCGCCCCGCGGAACGGCCGCGCGTGGCGCTCTGAGGGACGCGCCCCCCTGATTTGCATGTTCTGCCTGCGCTGGCCAATCAGAGCCGCGCCCGGAGGGAAGCGCCCGGCCCCGCACTAAAAACCGGCGGCTCTGGATCAGCACAACCCATTGAGATCTGTGATCCTAAAACCGAACCAGAACGGCACCAGGTATTGGGTTTCATTTACAAAATCCCCTGTTCCTATGTGGTACAAATCTGGTTGTCAAAATCCCCAGTGTCTAAGCCGTCCCTTAAGAATTTAGCAATCCCAATTAAAATCCCATTTAAAGAGAATATTCCAACACCTGACTTTCAGAATTTTAGTTTTACAATGCCTCTATCATTTCCTTATGAGCACTTTACTAATAAAACATCAGTTTTCTTTTCAATTAACTTATTTTAATACATTTTTTGATTCAAGAACTATTCCCAGTTAACTGAAAATGGCAGCTATAAGTCATTTTGTTAATATATTTCGCTCAGAAAACTGGGTTCTAGAAGCAGTATGCTATTTTTTACCAGAAATAACAGAATACAGGAAAAAGTAAATATTTTCTGCCAGTACTTGTCTAAACTTAGTTTTTACCTTTCTTCAGAAGCTTCTTCACTTTCACATAGTTCCCTTCCCTGACATACTCATGCAGCTCAGCTTCCAGGGAGTCTCCTTTTTTACTTCCAAGCTTGACTGGGCATGGAAAAGGGGGAGGGATGGGATGAGCCATCTTCTTTCCTGAACAGAACTGGGGAAAGGTAGGAAACATTATCAAGCTGCAAAGCACTGCAGCTTAAGTAACTTATTTCTGACTTCAGAACCTGTAGTAACTTAAAGTTATGGCTGCTTCCTGCAGGAGTATCCAAAGACGGAAGGGGAAAACAGCCTCCTGCCTTCCCTAAGAGGTTCCTCTCGGGACCGGCCGGTGCGGGAGCACAGCGGGGACGTGAGAGGCGACAACCGGGGAATCACAGAACCTGCCGGGTGCAGCGGCCTCTCCGCGAGCACACCGGCGGAACGCAGGCAGCGGCATTCCCGGGTCGGGAATGACCGCCCATCCCCTTCCCGGAGCCCACGGCCACACGCGGCCCACGCGGTCCCGCTCACCCGCCGCTCCAACGGCCCCGACACGCGGGCAGCGCCCCGCGCATGCGCAGCGGCCCCGCCCGCCCGGTTCGCGCCAGGGTGGGGCTGGGGAGGGGGCGGGGCCGGGGCGGGGCCGGGGGCGGGGCCGGGGGCGGGGCCGGGGGCGGGGCCGGGGCCTCCCGGTGCCTCCCGGTGCCTCTCGGTGCCTCTCGGTGCCTCCCGGTGCCTCCCGGTGCCGCCATGCAGCGGGAGGTGGGCACGTTGCCGCTGGCTCCCGCCCTGCGCTCACGCCTCGCCGCCGCCGGCTTCCAGACGGCGCAGGAGCTGCTGGACACCGGCCCCTGCGGCCTGAGCAAAGGTACCGGCGGCCTTCGGCCCCGCGGGGCCTCCCCTGGATATTCCGGGCCCTTCCCCCTTCCCCATCCCGGTCCCTGGGACGCCCCAATGAGGCCTCTGGGAAAGGGGCACAGTGAATGATAATAATAAAAAAAAAGACGATTCTGGTAAAAGATCAGCTGACACTGAGTGATGCAGGAAAACGAAAGGGTTCTTTTAGGCTCATTTCCTCTTCTTTCCCCAGCTTCCCTCTTGTTTTTACTACGTGATTTAAACAAAATAAGCTTCTTTGATGTCAGAAAATTGCCGTTTTCAAGGAATGTGTCATGATTCCTCCCTGTGAGGGTGGTGAGGCCCTGGCACAGGGTGCCCAGAGAAGCTGTGGCTGCCCCATCCCTGGAAGTGTCCAAGGCCAGGTTGGATGAAGCTCTGAGCAATCTGGGGTAGTGGAAGGTGTCCCAGGATGGAACTGGTCTTTCAGGTCCCTTCCAACCCAAACCAGTCTGGGATTTTGGTTATGGGTAGCTTTATTATCTATGATAGTAAAAGTTTAAAAATCGCATCATTAGTGCCAGGGCTGTGTACATGTTGTCCTGAGAGGGTGAATAAGAATCATTTTGTGTCATGCTGCAGAATCAGTCACTGCTTGTAAAATAAAGGTGGTGTTTTGTGGTTTTGGCTTCTCTAGAAATTGGAATCTCGAGGGAAGAGGCACTGGAAGCGCTGCAGGTGGTGAGGCAGGAATGTCACAGGGATGCAGCAAGGACGGCTGGGGAATCAGGTGCCACCAGGAGGTGCACAGCCCTGGAGCTTCTGGAAGAAGAGCAAACTCAGGGCTTCATCATCACCTTCTGTTCAGCACTGGACAACATCCTGGGAGGTGGTGTGCAGCTGACAAAAATCACAGAGATCTGCGGAGCACCCGGTGTTGGCAAAACACAGTTGTGGTATTTTATTTTTCCATGATTTCTGTGCAAGCAACAATCACTTTTTGTTTAACTCAGCTATGAAATGAGTTCATTTTTCTTGTTGTCGTGCCTGCAATCCCTGATTCTTCTATTCTTGTAAATATAATAATGGCTGTACTGCTCCCTGTTCCGTGTATTCCTCAGCAGGAATATCACTCCAGGAGTGAGTTGGGACAGCTCTGGGGTGTAAATATTCCTTTTTTTCCTGTTTCCCATGGCAGTATGCAGCTGGCAGTCGATGTCCAGATCCCAGAGTGCTTCGGGGGTGTTGCTGGAGAAGCCGTGTTCATTGACACTGAGGGGAGCTTTATGGTGGACAGAGTGGTGGACATTGCAGCTGCCTGTGTGCAGCACTGCCACCTTATTGCTGAGGCTCAGCAAGAAGAAGGTACGTTGCTAAGTCATTTCTTTCTGCCTAGCAGGCAAGGATGGAGTGAAACAAGTGTCTCGTAGGCTGCAGTGTTACTTGTGGAGTGTTTGCTGACAGCTTTTTATTTCCACCTGTGTGTGTCAAACCCTGAACTACATCTGTGTCTGGAGAAGACTGAGCTGGTCTACTTCAAAAATAATTATTTTTCTACATGGAGATTTTGTGATCGTTTTGATCTTGGGGGTTTTAGGTGCTGTGTGAGGTTTTGGTGTTTGCTCTTCCTCCCTTCCTCTCTTCTTCAATTTTTTTAATACCTTAATGATCATGTTTGCACCAACACTCAAACCCAACTCTCCTGAGCAAAACTGAGTGTTTTGTTTCAAAACACAGGAACAGGTGGGGAAAGAAAAAAGGAACAGCAGAATTTTATGAGGCAGTGTTGCTGCTGAAGGCCCATACAGTAAAACCATAGCTGGAATTCAGCTCCTCCATAAAGTCAATACAGCCAGGCTGCATTTAGTAAGAGTTTTCTTCTCTAAGTCATCAGTCACTTGGGGATAAGGACACAACTTTTATGTTATTCATGGAGAATTTATGCACCAAACTTCTGTTTGAACTGAGGTAAAAAGACACTGTATTAAACGAGCTACTGCCTGTATATTAAACAAGGGATGATTAATAGTCCCTGATGTCCTCTGGTGGTGTTCTGGCTTGAAAATGATTTACTGGAGAAGTTCTTGCTTCAGAAATAAATTTTTCATTGTTGGAGGCCTTCTTTGGAGGCTCCAGTGTGTCTGTGTGCAAATGCTGGGATAGCATGTGCTCACCACCTTCCTGACTTTCAAGCCAGATGGAAAATATGTTTCCACACTCCTTACCTTGCCTGTTCTGTTTCTGGGGGCTTTGCTGTTGCTATGTGTGGAGGGCAGGGTTTGGTGGGATGATGAAAGTAACAATATGCTCGTACAGACTTCTGACTCATTTACTCATCTGTTTGTTTTGTTCTCAGATCATCGGAAAGCTTTGGAGACTTTCTCTCTGGAAAATATCCTCTCTCACATCTATTACTTCCGTTGTCGTGACTACGTAGAGCTGCTGGCCCAGGTCTACCTCCTGCCAGAATTCCTGTCAGAGCATTCCAAGGTAGGGGTTATTGCAGGCTTGTCAGGAGGTGTCACTCATCTTCACGCTGAAGATTTTTGTCTGCTGTAGTAACATGAGTAAACACCTTGGTACCTCGTCAGCTTGGCAGTAAAATATTGGCTGATAGCAGAGTACAAATGTAAAGCCTTCTGCTTGTTTGCCTTTTCATTCCCATCCCAATTACTCTTGAGAGTAATTTGCTTTTGCCGTCCTCCTGAATTTCCACTCTGAGTTGAGGACGCTGGGTCTGTGCTGCCACATGTTCCATTTCTGTGAGCACTGAGCTGTGAATCACCACAGAACTGCTCCACACAAGAGCCTCTGAGCCAGGGGGGTGTGTAGTGACCATGAGGGTGGCATCAGAAAGGCTTAGTGCCACTTTTTTTGCCCTAGAAGATCACTGAGGACCAGAGACATCCTGCACCATCTGGAAAGTGACTCTTCTTTTCAGTGCATCTTCTGTTGCTACAAGCAACCAGAGCCTGCAGCTTGACTCTTGGGTGGACTGCAGCCAGAAAGTTTCCTAGTACCTAATGTCTTAGAGAAATGCTATTGTAAGGCAGATTTTCACCACCTCCCCTCCAGATTTCTAGGCTCTGCACTGCGGATCACTCCCTGTCAGGATCTGAGGAACATGACTGTGCCTCCTTCTATCAGAGCACAAATCAATGTTGGATTAGATTGTCTTTTGCGTATACTCCAAAATTTTTCATTTATGGGAGCTGCTGTGTTCTTGAAAACACAGATGGGAGCCTCACTTTTGCCTGGTGTAGTCTGGTATTTCCCTTTCCCTGCCAGGTACTAACAGTGCCCTGTTGTGTTTGCTCTTGTGGAAAGTACATGGCTTCATTAGCACAGTTCCACTGGGCTGCAGTTCCCTGGAACCATCTGTGCTGATTATAAGGGCTTGGCCTGCAGCCTGGAGTTGGTTGCAGGAGAACCACAAGACCTTCCTCTGATTCTTTGGACAGGCTAAGAGTGACTTGACAGATTGCTCATTGCAGTCCAGCTCTCATTAAAATTAGTCTGATCCCTCTGGAGCCAGGTCTGGGATCACAGGAGGCCTCCAGATTTTAGGGGTTTTTATGAGAGAGACAAAGTTGTAGAGGTTTAAGGATAAAAAAGATGTAGAGTTAGAGATCCAAATGTGCTGTTTGGAAATAAGAATTAGTTTGAGATCTTGTTAATAATATGAGAAAGACTGTTAGAAAATATTCTTGTCATAAAAAACCCAATTCTTTAAGGTCTGCTAGAGCCAAGCTGGCATGGACAAGGCAGGTGTTACCAAGCTCTCTTTATACTTTAAATACTTTAAGTTTTCCTGTCTCCTATCTTAAAACAAGTGCAACTGGGAGAAATTTAACTAAATTGCATCCTACCTGGGCAAATTTGTGATAGCCAAGTTATATAACCATGTATACATTCCTGTCTAGCATGTGTCATGTTGATGCTGTTAAACTGGTTGTTCTTAAAGAAATGATACATGAGGAAGATGTACAGACTCATGGGAAAGAATTTGCAGGAAGGAGGGGAAATGAGAATACAGATGAATATCTTCTTTTAATCCCAACTATTTAATCTTCTTTTGCAAATTAAGGGTCTGTTTTTGTCAGCTGGAGGCCCAGGACGATCTCATTGTGATGTTTTTGCAGGCTTGTATGTTCCAGTCATAAAGAGACTTCCCAGTAATGAGTTAAATCAATAATGCAGAAAATCAGGATTCTTGTGTTGTTTCCAATTTGTTATCTTGTGCAGTAATGCAAGAACTTGTAGACACTAAGGATTTGAGTGACATCTGAACATGCAGGCACTGTAAGACCATCCATCTCCCTCCTGTATTTCAAACTTGGGTCATCAAAACAGCCACAACAAATGAAGATAGAATAAATCAAAATCCCAGACTAATGTTTATACAGTGTCTTGAGGGTGATGAGCCAGCAGCTGCAGTGCGCTCTGACTTCAGCTAATGATTGCTACAAAAGAAGTAATTCAGCAAAGCAAACATCTTGAGGCAAGATAGATCCTCAGCTCCAGTGCAGTGTGCCTGGAATATCTTTAGCATCTGTTAAACTCTGTGTTTCCAAGACAGATCACTGATAAGAGCTGAGTTATCTCAGCAGTGGCTTCAGACAGCGTGTATTCTGATTTTGATTTGGATTTGATTTTTTAGGGAGAAGGTGAAATAAATTACTGTTTGTGGAGAGTTGACTGAAGTACAGTTCTGATGTTTAATGAATATTTTCTCCAGCTTCTCCCCTGCAAGGCTTCGAGTCCAGCTTTGCCCATCATATTCACCTAAGTTGGAAATGAAACATTCCACTGCACTTAAAAACAGGTCTGGCTGCTTTTTGTCATTTTTTTATAGGATGGTAATGGCAGTTTTTTATCTTTTCTTCTGCATTTAGGTCCGGCTGGTGGTGATTGATGGAATTGCCTTTCCCTTTCGCCACGACTTTGAGGACCTGTCCCTCCGCACGAGGCTGCTGAACGGGCTGGCACAGCAGCTCATCATCATAGCCAACGACCATAAATCAGCAGTAAGTCCAAGGCAGGCTTAAATCCCAAAAGATGCTACTTTTTTTTGCAAATAATCAAGGAGATGTGATTTGCTTTTGTCTCTAAATAGCAAAATAAAACTGCAGTAATGTCCTCTGCCTTCATTCTTGCCAGTTTAAATGTAGAGGGATCACAAAGGCAAAACACCTAAAAGGTGGGAAATTCCTAGACTTGCCCAAATAAGTAAAATTTGCATCAACAGCATCCTGTGGATCTTAAGTAAGTGGTAGAATGGCATTTTTAATGCTGTTTGCCATCATCTCCAATGATTTGGTTGGACAAGGGATGCTCCTCTGATGACTTTACCTACAAAAATACCTCAGAGTATTCAGCAGTTCCAACACAACTTTCCACTCTTTGTTTAAAAATGAACTATGGAACCACTTTATCTGCTGGATTGGCCTTCTCTTCTGGCATCCATGGAAACCCAGAGCTTCCTTCCTGGGCATTGTTTCTACGTCACTGTTGGTCTGGAGGCAGCAGAGCCGCAGCCAGCAGATGGCACTGGGAAGCTGCAGCTGTTCCAGAAGTTGTTTTGGAAGTCTCTGGCAGCTCAGAGAAGCATTGTTCCGGAATTAGAGCTTCCCCAGCCCTCAAAATGGTGTTTATGCCTCTAACAGTATCCAGGTGACTTGTGACCTTGTCACCCACAACCCTCTGGCGCAGTTGGCTTTTGTTCCAAGCAGCTAAAAATAAAACTCCCCTTGTGCTTCCTCTGGGAGCTGTGGGAAGGGAAGAGCCCAGCATTCCCAAAGTGTCCTGCCATGAGCTGTGGAGCTCCTTCCTGCTGCTCTGGGCACCAGGGAGATGATGTTCCAGGGTCTGCAAAGCCTCAGGTTTCCTGAGTGCTTTCCATCACAGCTTGGTACCTGGTGACCTTGAACAGCAGCTGCTGTCACTGGACAGTGTTTTCCTTTGGTCAAGGATAAAATATATAAATTATTTATTCTCAACCAGGCAGTAGTTTGGTGCAAACTTGCTAAACAAACTCTTGCTAAAGGAGTCAGAGCTTCAGGAATGGTTTTGCTTGGATTTGCCCTCTTGTTAGTGGTGTCTGAGTTAGTTCCACGAGCTGTGAGCAGGCTAAATCCAGCCTGCATGCCAGGGATTGCTTGTCAGGCAGCCTGGATGCTCTAATATGGAAGGAAGTCAGATCCTAAACCTGGACTCGGAGTGAGGATGCCCAGCCCTTCTCCAGCAGGGAGATGAGGAGGCTATTTGGGGCTGTTACCATGCACTTGTGATGAGTTACTTCTCTAAAATGTGCAATATCTGTGCTGGGCTCCCAGCTGTGGAAATGTTTTAGGGTGTGCTCAGCAGAATTGTTTCCTCTCACACACTTTCCTGAACTCCTCCAGCACGAATCCTCTGAGCATGTCAAACAATGGAACTCTCTAGGGTCTAAGATGGGTACAATTTTTCGTTTTTAATGAAGTTTGTAATTAATATTCCTGGCTCTTTTCTGTCTCACCCACCCCCACTTCTACCAGGGATCTAACCTAGACTGTCTGTGAGCCTCCTACAAGTGATTGGGGCTGCGAAAACACTCCCCCGCTCTGTCTGTTCACTTCCATTCTGCTTTGTGTTGTACCCACTTGTGCATTTTTAGACTACAAGGCACAGAAATTCAGTTAATCACCAGGCTAATGCACGTTGTGAGCAGCACCACCAAGGTCATTTACCCCAGGGACTGAGAGCTGGCTCCTCATGGAGCAAGTCACCTGCAGCTAAACATAGATCCAAACAGCATTTAGGACAAATGTTGTGGGATAAATAAGTTGTGTGGGGTTTGCATCCCTTGGAGAGGATGAAATGGAGGTTTCTTTAAAGTCTTGAATGAAGGAAATCTCCCATTCAAACCAAAAATACATTTTGCAGGGTTCTCTTAATTTGTTTTGAAAAGATGAGGCACCTTTACAGTTTCTCCTCATTAACACAGGAGCTTCATCACAGTTGCCAAGAGTTTTGCCTGAGTAACTGCTTCATCAGTAAAAGCTTTTTGAAAATTCCCTCTCTTCCCTCCCACCAGTATGGTGCTTTTCCAGGACATTTTCTTATTTCTTTGCTTCTGCTTCCTCTTTCAGGTGGTTCTGACAAACCAAATGACAACAAGGATTGGACAAAGCCAGTCCACGTTGGTACCTGCTTTAGGTAAGTGTTAGCTTTGAGTTGAAAATTGATATAGGACTTCCTTTCCTTTGGCTTTATGTACAAAGAAAAATCATCCAAAAAATGTACCTGGGAGGAGTAATCCTGTAGCAGGAATGTGGTGAGGAAGAGGTTAAATCACTAAAAAAGAACCCAGCTTAATGGTTTCATACCCCAAACTAAGCTGCAATTTCCTAAATTCCCTGAGAACCATTCACTACCTCTCCCAAACAGTTTAAATTGTTTATTTTCCCATTACCCTTGAACATGTTCCATTAATTATTTGCAAAGGCATTTCATATTTGCTGCATCACTGGAATTCTCTGCAGTTATGATGTAGAGGGAAGTTCTATGTGGGATCCTCAGGCACAGCCTGCCCTGAGCCAGGTTAAAGAGTTTTTTTTCTAGCTGCTCAATTTTGCCCTGTAATGAGCAGATACCTCATCCAGACCTTTCTGCTGCAGTCACAGGGGAAAATAAAACAGTTCTGAAGTGGAGATTTCTACAAATTAAGGAAAGGTTCAGCATTTAAATCTTATTTCAGGCTGTAGCTTTGCATTATTTTATGATTCACTTAAAGGGCACAAATTCTTCAGGTTCTGTGAGCTAAGTAATAATTCCCTTGTTCTGGAGAGGAGGGAGAAGGGGACAGTACAAAGGCAAAGATGTTCCCAGAGTCTGTACAGGCACCAAACCATTTGGCACAGATGTAGAGTAAAATGAATAAACACAGCCCATCTCCTGCAGGAATGTGAAGAACGTGGAATTTGGAGCTGTGCAGGCAGACCCAGCTCGCAGGATCTGACCCTTTTTGTCAGTTTTGCCTCTTGCTCTCTGATGGATTATTTTTGGCAGCCTTTCTCGCTACAAACTCAATTAAAGCTAATAGAGTCTGTCTTTTTTTCACTGGCCAGCATTGTTTGGGAGATGTTGTGTTTATTGAGTCATGGGGACAGTAAAGAATGTGAAGACATTCAGGGGAGGTTATAATTCACAGATATCCTGCATTGCCTTGTGCATATTTTCTTTCACAAACAATTAATTTGACATGACCTCCCGTGGAGCTGACTGTGACTCTCCCCAGTGTGTGTGACCACAGCATTGTTAAACTGAGTAGTGTGAACTCTTCCAAAAATGCAATTTGGTACCAGCTGGTAAAGTATTTAACCAAGTGGTTTTGATGCCCTGCTCTGAAGAGATGGTATTTCAAAAGTCTCATCATAAAGGCCTAAAGAGCCTCCCACTCCATGGTTTGGTGGAGCCAAAGGAACTGTTGAGGGAAGGGTCAGCAGCAAATCCCCAAGTAAAATCAATCAATCCTATTGCCTCCACTAAATAGGGGTTTTTTCCCCCATTGATTGGTAAGCCTGAAAAACAGCTTTTTCATGAAAGCATTAATCTCTAAACTCTTATTCAGCTCCTGTGCAGAAGGGAAGATCTTAATTATGGGGGGGAAGGGGGGGGGAAGAAAAGAAAAAAGCACAGATGCTGCAAGGTATTAAGTCAAGAGCTTTATGAAGGGGACAGCTTTCTTTCCCACTAGTGATAGCTAAGCTGGGTGTTCCTAAACATTTCTACGAAATATATTTAGAAAGGAGGTCAAATATTAATCTACAGGCAGTTCAACTCAGAAATACCTCATTTTACAGTAGCATTTTTCACTCATATTCAATGCAGTTGGAAACGTGCTGGTGTGGAATTTGTAGCCATTGTAAAATGTGTTTTGATCTCTGCCTCAGAGCCATATCTGAGAGCCAAAATCTTTAATCTCAACTCAGATGTAGTGGAGCAAGGTCTGGCAAGATGCCTAGAGGGTCTAGGTCTTCATTACAGTGGGATCATTTTTTTCCTTCTCTGTGCTCTAATAAATACCAGAGCACAGGGGGCACGAGGGGCTGGGGGTGTGGTGGAGGCCAGGGAGGGATGGACAGGAAAGAGCAGGTAGACAGGGGAGACTTGACTGGTTTAAAGTGCAATCCATCTTTGGACTGCTGACAGGGATAAACAGAGGAAAAAGCACCCAATAAAGCTGTCTGTACATTGATTTGTGGTCAGGTGGGAGCTGAAACAAGTGACTGTGCCCCTGAATCAGGATAACAATCCAAACTTCCTTCTCTCTTTCCACCACACTTCCCTACTCCTTGCTTTTGGTTGTGTTATTTTGCATTTTGCTGTCAGAAGCAGAAGACTGCTTCAGGGGCCCTTAATACTTTAATAATCATTGACTTTCTCCCAAAGCTGCTATCCCAAAGGGAGTGATGTTTGCTCATAATTATGCCTGAGAGACAGAATATTGCAGTTCTGAAGTAGGATTTAGACCTCCTCACCAGACTTCTTCAGTAGTAATTAGACACATCTCTTCTTCAAGCTGCCTCTGTTTTCAAGATTTGTCTAGTACCTGTCCTTTATTAGGCATCCATAACATTTTTCTACGAATATGGAAGTATTGCATCAAGATTTCTATAAAACACACTGACTACAGAAGTTATTTCTTGTCTCGGTGTATTTGTTGTGCAATCCTTGCAAGTATGAAAAAGATGAGATGCATCACTGCAAGAAGGACATGTTTTGTTTTAATCATGGGGGGTTTTTGAAGATTAATTTCATTTCAGCTTGCTGACAGTGGTGGTGGTATAAGAGATAATGATCTGTCATTTTGTGTCTCTCAGGAGAAAGCTGGGGACACGCTGCCACCGTCCGTTTAATCTTTCACTGGGACAACAGTCAGAGGTGAGTGAAAACGTGAGGAAAATCCATGTAATGACAAGTGTGGCACTGGAGAATCTTTCAGACTGAAGCATGGGTTTGAATTTGGCTCCTTGCCTTGCTCTGGTTGGTTGTAGCCACTATAATTTCTTCGGGTAGAATTTTTTTGCTTCAGTGTTTTCATCCCCTGTCAGTCCAAAGCTAGAGATGCCAAGGAAGGCATTAAAACCACCTAGACAGTGACCCTCAGGACAGGCCGCTGACCCTGAGCTTCAGGGGCAGCCACTGGACCCTTCTGCTTTGGAATGCAGCAGGATCCTGCAGAGCTGTGCAATTCCTGGTTCCAGTGACCTGCAGAGAGGCAGAAGGGGCTGCATTGATGGCCAGCACAGGGCTGAGCTGTGGGGGGGTGGGTTGAACCCTTCTAAAAACAGTGTGAAATTCTGTCTGTTGCAATGAGATCTCCTCTGTTTCCTGGTTCTCCTTTCCCCTCTTTGCATTGCAAGGTCATTTCTCGTTCCTGGTCAGTTAAATTTGTCCTGTGTATAATATCACCATGCAGCAGCTTGAGATTAAGGAGCTGTGCTGCAATTCCCTAATCTTCTGCAGTGAGCAAAAATGCTGCAGGAATGTTGTTGTGCAGAGTTTTGCTTGTTGAATTTGAAAGAAAAATGCGGTGACACTTTCTTGGGGAGTTTTGTTTTTAAATTCTAAGTTTGAAGGCAATGCAGAATGATTACAGCAGGCTGTTTAATTTGGAATTAAATTAACATCACTGATTAGTTAACAGTCTTTTTAGGACAAGTTGCATCAACATAATGATTGCAGTGAACAAAAGTTAATTTTATATATGAAAAGAACTTTTTTTCTTCTGCAACACAGCTAGGAAGGCTGCAGATAGAAGTTGCAGAAAACAAGCCAAGGACAGACAAACATGGCTTATTTGCTGATGTAAATCTGCAGCTAACATGGAGTGGGGCCTGCAGAAACAGCAATTCTGGATACAACTGTAAAAGCAGAAATAGCTCAATGCTGTCTTATTTTTGCAAAGGCTGCCTATAGCTGATGATCCATTGTGGTTTTGTTGTTTTTATGTCAGGTTATTGGGCACAAAGATCACTTGAGGATCCATTTGCCTTTTTTTAAAAAAAATTTTAAATGTGCTTTGGCCAACTCTGGTACCTGTCTCCTCCTTTCTGTCTACTACTGAAAATATCAGAGCTTAATTCTAAGGGTTCTCTTTGCTGGGAGGAAAGATCCTGTTGAGTCAGAGGCTCCAGCTGAGCTCTTGTGAAAGCCTGGCTTCTGCAGCTCCAGATTTGGGCAATTTTGTCAAGTATAACCCAGCATTTGAGTGTTCTGAGGAATTCCCTGTGTAGCTAACATGAAGTGGCAGCGTTCCCCAGGCTGTAATTACGTGCTCTCTAATAGAATGGCACCTCAGGGAGGAAAAAAAACCCCAAAAATAATTAACAGGATTTTTGGCAGGGTGTCTTGCTACAGAGAGCTGAACACTTTCTAGATTGGCTTATGTAAGTGTGAGTTTTGGGGAGGTGGGCACGGTGCAGACCAGCAGCACTGGCAAGGGTTGAAAACCCCTTTGCTTTTGAGCTGCTTTGCAATTTTCTCTCTGTATTATGCAAGCATTTACTGTAGAACACAAATCAAGGTGTATTGCTTAGAGTCTAAATGCACCAAATCAGGGAAGTGTCAGAGGAGAAATGAAAGGGGAACTACTTTCTCAAGGTTATGCTGTGTGTCAGTGGCAAGGGCAGGCATAGAAATAGAACATCTTCTCCAGCCTCTGGGTTATATTGACAGGCTTGTGAAATCTCTGGAAAAAGCCTCCCTAGAAGTACTGGAATTCTTGAGGGTCTCTCCCAGCTTTGAGAAGTCAGTGAACAAATGATTAATGGAGTAGGGAAGAGTTGTGCTCAAAACCTTTTTTGTTTGCATTTTAAGAAAGTGACATTTGGATTTAATTCATAATGAATATTGTTCCAAAAATGTCATCAAATTCTGTGATGAAACAAGGCTAATTAATCATTCACTCTTTTTAGTAGGTCTAGATTGTGTTTGAGCTGACAGGTCATGTAAGGATGAGAATCCACAGTTTGAATGACCTATATGAAAATACATCCATAAGAATTCCACTGGTACTGTAGGAAAACTTGGGTCTGGTCACTGAGCTATTTGGAATTTTTATTACTCTATTAATTAATCATAATTACCTGGGGTTTCTTTTACCAGGTTGGCCACATTGTACAAATCACCGAGTCAGAAGGAGTCCACCATAGCCTATCACATCACAGTGAGTATTCCTCTGGGGATGGAGATTCACAGATGGGAGCACATTGTCAGCTGTAAAGGAATTTTCAGACAAATCTGAGAATGGTCTTTGCTTTTTTAGTGTTGCTTTTCAGCTGCCTTCTGAAGGGAACCAGTAATACTGGGATATCTCCAGATTTAGGGGTAATTTGCACCTTTTCTCTTTAGAAAAGTGACCCAGCATTTTTTCCTCTCAGAGTTATAATGCTTTTGATTTCCAGATCAAACTTCCAGGCAGCCTGTCCCCACCTGTTCTGCCGCTAGTGCTGCTTATTTTATCTGCCCTTGGTGTTAACTTTTGGCCTAAGTGCAATTACCAAGAACGATCTTAGCCTTCATTTTGGGAGACCTGAACTGTTTTTTCCCTGGTCAGGTAGGGTGTTGTTTCTCAGGTGGTTCTTTGCATCTGTTCCAGCTGAGTTCATCTTTTTAGGATCAGGATGACCAGAATTCAACCCAGTATTCCAGAGGCCTCACCAGTGCTTTGTTCCATAGGTATTTTCCCATCTCTGCTTTATGTGTGGTATCAACCATGTTGTGTTTATCCTACACTGACCCTACACCAGCCAATATACACAGAGTTTTCGGCCACTATCATGTAAGGAGCTTCCAGCTTATGGCTGGAGTCCTTATTCATCCCTAGTTAAATCCTGTGATTATTTCCTATTGTGGAGTGCTTAGATACATATTAATGAGAAGAGATGCTGTCTAAGCTGTATTTAGGTTTGAAAAGACAGCACCACTCAACTCTTATATCCTCACACGTCAGATCCATAGGTACAACTCCGTAACTATTTGCTGCGTGTCCTCATGGAAACACGTTGCCATAGCATTTTCTGCAGATTTTAATGCTGCCATCAGATGAGATCCTCAAACTTTCAAAGAGAAATCAGATTTTTTTTTTTTCCCCCCACTCCTGAATGTGTTCACCTGGACAGAAGAAATACTGCAAATATATACTTTGATAAAGATTGGAAGGGGAAGTGGGATTGCATCCCGAGGTTGTTTGGATCATGTGATGTGAGTCCTTTTTTCTCCAGCTGACAAACAGATGGATTTTATCTCAGACAGTTTAATTGCCTTTTACTTTCACTTTTATGAGCACCATAAAACACCTATGCTCTCTTCTGTGTGAATGCACACAATCTTGAAATAGAGTTGAGAGTGAATCCTAATCAAAGATTAGTTAAAATTTAAGATTATCCCTGTGTTTTTTCCCTTAATCCTGATGAACTGCTTCAGCAGATGATTTCTTAAGTAAAAAATGTATTATCCCCATCTCTTTCATGAAATTCAGGTCTGAGAACAGTCTGCTGTTACCATTTCTCATTCCATAGTAAAACTGGAAGATGTCAATACATCCAGTGTTTCCAAGTCAGATTTGTGTATAACCAGCATACAAAAAAAGATATTTAAAAACCAAAAAATAAATTCCTTAGGACTTAAAAATGTTCAAATGAGGTGCTTTGGTACCATTGGCAAAGTGGCTGCTCAGTGCCCGTGAGCTGATGAGATGTGTAAATTCATGACTGAGCTGTGGGGTTTTTTTATCCCTGTCCTTTCCAGCACTCTGGCATCAGTCACCACTCTGAGGGGGCTGTGGAACTCCTCTCCCATGAAATCCTTTCTTCCACAGGCTGATAAGGATTCATTCTTAAATGCAGAGTATAGAAATGGAAATTGATTTATGCACAAGGGAGTAAGCTCAGCTGATTCACCTGAATTTCCCAGGAATGTGACCTGATTATTTCATAGTGAAAGACAGAGACCCAGGATCTAAATTCCAGGGAGGAATTGTGTTTCCCTGAGCTGTGGAGGGTCTGCCAGGCCAGCAATGGGAACGCTGCTCAGGTAACAAACCCATCTACCCTTGCCAGTCTTGCTGCAGAGGGTGTAAATCCAGAGGACATTAAGGAACAATTCAAAATGACAGAAGTCTGAGCTTTGTCCTTGGTTCCAGCAGCCACCTCCTCACCATCTAAAACCCACTCCCAAACCTCACAAATATACACAAAATTCTTGTGTTTTCAAGGTGCCTGCCTGTAACCAAGTACAACCATCCTGGGCAGTCTACTTTATGTTCTGGCCCTTATAACCCTTGGAATGCTTTCACTGGGAGTCAGCATTCTGGATTAAGTGGATAGTTGGCTACAGATCCACCTTTGTGCCTCAGGGAAATGGCAGAGATTAGATGCAGCGAAACATTAAACTTGAAGATTCCCCATTATGCTCTTTAGAATAACACTTGAGTTGCTTATAAATAGCAGAGGGGCTGCACAGATCCTGCCCTTGTGGCACCTCTTGTTGGTTGTTCCTTTAAAAAACCCGGGTTGGGTGAGGTGAGGCTTTCAGAAATAGAAATACAGGAAGGGGAGACTTAAACAAGACATTTTGCTCGGGTTTGGGATTGATCTTGGTGTGGGACACACTGGCATTTGGGAAGAGTCACGTCTGATGGTAATTCTGCCTGCTTTTTTCACGCTGCACCAACCCAAAATGTCAGCATTCCTGAAATGCTCTTGTCCCCACATTGTCTCTACCTGAGCGTTTTGGATCAGCAAAGCAATTTTGTGTTCTGATTAATGCCTTTTCCTCTCTAAGTCTGCACTGAGAGTCTTCACTGAGCTGTCAGCAGTGCTCTCTGCACAGCATTTGTCTGGAGATGGGAATTCAGACAGTTGCAGGCTTCACACAACGTCTCATCATCTCCATCTGCATCCATGACATGTTTAACTAACTGACTTCGAGGTCTTTCATATTTTAAAATGGTTAAAAATTAAATTGTGAGCTACAGTAACAGAAAATATGAGTGGTACTAGGCCAGCTAGAACACTTCAAGCACTCTCCTGGGTAGCAGCATGTAGTTTTCACTTCTACATTTAGTTTTTGGCAGTCAAAGGTTTTCATCCTATTGTGTCCCATAAATTACTATGCTGGAACAGTCTTTGCAGTCTAGAGGCAGATTCAGCTCTGCTGTTCTCTTACAATGTCTCATTGATGTTTTCAGTTCATTAAGTAGGTACATGGAACAAAAATATCCTAGGTTGTGGAAATTCACAGTTTTGTTTCTGAAAATGACTGAGGCAATTAATCCAGTCATCTCCTTGCTTCTGTGGGAGCTGATGGATTTGTCTTTTGATTTATTTAAATAGGCAACATAAGTTAATTTACAGAGAAGCAGTTTTTCATAGCCATAGGGGTGATAAACAGTAAAATGAAAGTGATAGCCTAGTTGGTGAAAATAAAATATCTTTAAAAAACAAAATGAGGCACATGTGTTGTAAAGTATGCAGTGCTGAGCTTAACCTGGTCTATAAACATAAATGGCAGCATCATCTCTCATTCTGATCTTCTGGGAACTGGTTACTCATGCTTTCTATCCCTACAAGCCTTAGCTCATGCTTTTCCTTCCATCTTCCAGTCCCATGGCTTCCGAGATGTGCAGCCTCCAGCTGTCACTCACAGCACAGAAGGGACTGAGATGAACCCTCGGAAACGGCCACGGACAGAGGAGGAGAAGCAGCAGTGATTCCAAAGTGGAATGTTAAAAACCTGCAGGAGAGCAGTGGCAGAGTGGATGTGCAGCCAAAGGCAGCCTGAGAGACTTTCAACTTCAGTTCCTGCTCTGGACTTTATTTTAATATTAAGACTGCAACGTGCAAGTTTCTGCAGCACAAACTTCCTTTGTGTATGGCATAATTGTACTTTTATAATAAAAATCTATGTTTTCTATAACAAGTGGCTTCAGCTTTGGCGTTGGGTTTTTTTTGTTTGGGTTTTTTTGGGGGGGGGGGGCGCTACAACTCCATCTTTTCACACTGGGTAAAAAGACAATGAAATGAGAGCCTTCAGCACAGCACATTTAATGACAGGCATGTGGATCAGTCATCTGGCTTTGTGTATACCTGAATTTTAAGGAGGTGGATGCAGCACTGTGCTCACCACAGGCTCAGAGCAGGACACAAGCAGTGGATGCTGGAAGAGAAATGCAGCTTTCAGTGCTACACCAGAGTGGGGCTTTAGCCCTCACCTGCTGCAAAGTCCTTGGTCAAGGACAATCAAAGCTCTACTTTGAACTTCTCATTTATCCTGTAGTGGCAACAACAGAGATGAAAGACTGGATCTGAAGGACAAAGGATTTAATCCAGCACAATAATTTTATGTTCCTGTCTCAGTAAGTGGGAATATTTTACCATGACTCAGGCTTGAACCAAACTGCTGCATAGCTCTGACTTCCATGTTCTTCATTTCATTTCAGGCTGTAATCAGGATCTCTTTTGTTCGTGTCTGTAATAAAAAGGAAACCCAGACTTAGGCACCAGCAATATCAGCAGCTCCAGAATCTAAACCCAGAGAATGAATGTACTCTGAAAGCACAGCAGCTTTTTGTCCTCTTTTTATTAAGAGAAAACAAATCGAGGAGATTGTTAGAGGAGAAGAAAGGTGCTGCACTGCAAAATAGTAATTACTTCAATTATGAGAAGTGTTTGTACACATGCACAGAGATGACCCCTTTTGGCAGAGCATTCGGTAATGTTAGAGCTGAGGAAACTCAGCCAGCAGCTAAATGGAGAATTCAAGTTGTGGGAGTCACTATCTTAAATTTTTTATTTAGTATACACTAAACTGACTTTGCCTTGAAACAAAATTCAGTGCTGAATCTGAGTCATAAAATCTCTCTATTCAAAAAAGGCTGCAAAAAAAAAAAAAGGCAGTGTTTTTTGCATCATTATAGGGTTTAAATAAAAATTACATAATAAAGTATTAAAGGGAAAAGTATTGAGTTGCCATGCAGCAAACCGGGCTGTGTCAAAATTTAAAAACTGTGAGTCAGGGAGAAGCTCTGAAGCAAGCAGCATGACATAAGGGAAGGGAGGCAGCGGGATCTGTGACTCAGACAAACATTTCAATGCAGAAGACACAGGCAAACAAAAGGATCCTACCGCATGTGATGTCAGCAAGCAAACGCTCCCGTTTGGGAATAAAGGCTTCCTACGTATTGCAGTGCGGGAGGAGGGGGGAGCTGGCACCGAGCTCTTGCCTACGTAGCCACAAGGAAAACCATCCATTAGGAATGTTGGAGCAATATTTTCAGGAGCTCTCCTGGTTCCTGGTGATAGCTGCTATCTAAGGGGTTTGGTAATTATGGAAAAATCCATTTCTCTCAATGCATTGTGCTAGGATTTAACACCCGCCCCACGTCCTTCCATGTGTGAGCAGAGTAACTGTGGCTCCCATATACTATTAATTTCAGCTGACTGTGGTTTTAATTTTGTTTGTAGTAGAGTAGCATCCAAAAGCCCCAGCTGAGATGCTGATCCTGTTATAACAAGATAAATGGTTTTGGCTGAGTAAATGTTAGAGCTTCCAGTGTTATGGGCATCATTATTCAAATAAAAAAGATGCACAGTTACTGGTTAACAGTGGGAGCTACAAAATGTCCAGAGGAAACATTGGAGGCTCTCTATGCTGAGATTTTTAAATTTTTCTCTCTTTTTTTCCTATTGAAGCTATTATAAAAATCAGTTCTGCAGACCAGAACTGAGAGAAGGATCTGTTGGCGGAGACAAAATTAGATTAAATGAGCCAGATTTCGTTCTCATCTGCTGGAGACAAGGAAGCTGTTCCAGGCTCAGAATTGCAGAGAAAGAAAAAATTTGACCATTGCCTCACCAGTAAATCTTCCATGGCAAGTTGGTTTTTTTCCATGTGCGCCTGGAATTCTCATGCATGTCACAGCATCAGTGCCCAACAGCGAGGGGCAGAAGAGAATTTTATTATTGCACAAAAAGTAAGATTCTAAGTAGCCAACCTCATGGCACTGCATCAAAAAGAAAACGGGTTGTTTGATTTGCTGCTTAAGTCCCAGTTCGCTGAAAGCCAAGGGCTTTAACTGTCATGCTGAGTTTGAAATGATTCCATTTTTTGTGGGGACGACATTTACTTGCGGTGGAGGAACTTATTTTGTCACCACAACAAGAATCCAGATCCCACCACAGGCCTTGGCAACAGGCAAACACTGCGGTCACAGGAGAATTCTCAAGCCCTGAGTCCTGCTTCAAAACTCTTTCATTTGGACAGGGAAAATAACAATTTATTTATTCCTGATTTGATGTGTTCTGCACCTTTTCCATTATGAAATACTGAGGAACCAGCTAGCCTCTAAGTAGAGTAAATATAAGAAAATGTGGAGAAGAAGTAGCTTAACTGGAGGTACAAAGGTGTAGCCAAGGTTCAAGGTAGGAAATCGGTCTCCTATTGAAGTCAATCACAAAGTGATTGATTTGTGTGGAAAGGAGATTTGGCCTCTAACCTGAGTGTTGAGTACAGAGCTGAGAAAAGTACATTTAAAATATAACAACCATTTTCCTGTTGAATTTCAGTTACTGTTCCTTTACTTATTTTACAGGGGGACTAAATTTAGAATTAAATTTATTCTCAGGTATTTCATGGATTAACAACAAAGGTGAAATCCTTACTGCCTGCTTTTTGAACTCCACCCTTTTTCCTGAACAAAAGAAGATAGGAAAGTTGGAAGGACAAGTCATTGTGCTCCAGCTTCCCAAAAGAGACTGTCTTTACCATGCTCAGGATAATAATTCTTTAGAAAGGCACATTAAGATGTGTTGTACTGGTTAATTCTATGTGAAATATATGCGGTAAAGTTTGAAGTATGGTTTGATGCTTTCTTATCCTTGAAGGAAATGGAATAAACAGAGCGCCGACATGGCACTAACACAAATATTACAGCAGAGCACAGAAGGGAAATAACAGCTTTTTAAAAGGATGAGACCCAGGGAGGTCAGTCTGTGTTCCCAAAGCAGCTCAAGCACAAGGGCCCTGCTAAGAGCTCGCCCAGGGAGCCTGGCTGCAGGGGAATGTGGCGCTGGCACTGTCTGGGAGCAGCCCGGCCAGCCCTCCTCCGCACCAGCCCCTCGGCTCCAGGAACCAGTGCCAGCTGCTACCTGCTCCGGGCTTCCCTCTGCCTGCTCCCCAGCCTGGGCACTCAGTGTCTCGTGGCTCCTGGCCATGCACTCATTTGGGATGATTAGGGTCAGGGGAGTTGGCTTCCCTTGGCTGGAGCAAGATGCCTGCATTAATGTTCTATCCTGAAGAATGAAATCACCGGGAACTGGCCCCTTTCCCAGTACTGAATTTCACCCACAAATGCACCCACTGTTAAACTGTCAGCTCCTGTCTTGCTTCCCACAAGCAAGAAATATTCCTACAATATCCACTATCTATTAGAGAGCCCAAGCTCTACACATTTTTAATTCTATCTATTGAAATAATAAATGGCATTAAAACCAATAGTTCCATCATTACACAAGTAGTAAAAATGTTAGATGATGTGCCAAAGGAATGCATAGAAAAGTGTGTATTTTACTAAGTCATCCTTCAAGAATTATAGCCAATTCTGCTCACTTTATTACAAGAATTACTTGCCATTGATTTAAACAGAGCCGAAGAAGCATCGGGATATTAAAAAAAAATAAATCACATTTCAGTTTCAAACAATGAGAATGGGGAATGTTTAAAATATTTTATAACATATATAGGACAGTAAAAAAGAAACTCTACAGATCCCAACAAATGGTTCTAATTGCATCTGGATGTATTTCTCAAAGGCCACAAATACGCCGTTCGACTCAGTTTGCATTATTTTGGGGGCTTAAATTTCTGACACATATCCTTCTAATACTCTTAATTTATTTAGTGTGAACCGCTGCAAATTTAGCAACACAGTTACAACTACACTCACTCAGTAATTCTTTTTGTATCATATATGTTACTAAATTAAAATGTTTTGGGCTAAAGAACAAGTTGAGTCCTTAGCAAGAAAATAATGCCTATAAAGTGCAGCATGTCAATACTGTAACACTTCCTTTTACTAGATAAGCTTACTGCTTACTATGCTTTTGATAGTAAATGTGCTATGTCACATAAATCTATCTCTCTAAAGTTATTCATTCATTAATTTTTTGAAATGAACACAAGTTTCTGTGGCTAAATCATAGGGTTTGAGACTGTGGAAATAAGTTAGAATCAGCTGCATCAATGGGATTTGAGGGGGACACTAATTCAAACCACACCCTTTCCTAAACAGGGGTTTGAATGGAAGGCCAAAAATGGAATTTTCCTTTGGGATGGGACTGGAAATTTCCATGACAGCTGGAAGTAGGATTCAGGCCTGAAATCCCGTGTTTTGCAAAGGATGGGGATATTTCAGAATAATCTTTGACTATTAATCTGGAAAAGCTGACTTGACCTGAAAAACTTTGAAGAAAAATAGTAAGAGAAAGAAAAAGAGAGAAGAACTTTGGTGTTTAGGAACACCCCAATACAGTATTTATTATGGTAAAGGAGTCAGTAAAATTGTGGTGACAGAAGTTACTCAGCTTTTTAAAGCTGCAGTTGAACAGACTGAACCTAAGAAAATTAACTGGGGCTTGATGGATGTTGACTCTGTCAACAAGAGTCTTCTTGCTGTATTCCTTACAAATTCTTGCTTCAGTCTTAAGCAACTGAATTATTAAAACTGAATATAGCTTCTAAAATTGCAGGTTTACTGCAAAAGCCCTACTTTTTAAAGGAAGAAGCCCTACTTTGAAGAGGCATTTACCATTGGATTTTTCCCATTAAACTCATTTGTATGGTATCAGATCATATATCACAGGTATGCTGAGTATTGTCAAAGCACTCTTCATGACCCTACATGTCTTCTGTTTGCCAGCCCACAGGAATCACTTCCAAAGGTGACAAAGAATTAAAAAGCACTTCTTTTTGCCCACCATACAATTCAGGCCACCTCCCCAAGGCCTGTTCAAACCCTGCTTATTTCTCAACAGCAAATGAGAAAGAGGAAGGCATTGTTTTAAGGCTAAATTAAAACAGATTTCTTCCAAAACAATACTGTAAAATGTTCTTTTTTCAAACAAAAAGCAACATGATTAAGCTGAAATGGATACAAACACCCATGTTTCCTTCTCACATCAAGTTCAAACCTTATTCTCCATATGATTTGCAATGGTATCAGACTCACATGTTGTGAATTGTGAGTTTATTCCATCCACCTTCCCTCATCCCATAGGAACCATCCACCCAGCTGCTACCCAGTGATATCCAGAGTGTAGCCAGGCACTCTAAATTTAGCTCC
Source organism: Corvus kubaryi (assembly GCF_017639235.1). NCBI lineage: Eukaryota > Metazoa > Chordata > Aves > Passeriformes > Corvidae > Corvus > Corvus kubaryi. The sequence goes on from NW_024581088.1 coordinate 8,245,746, forward strand.
CAGAGTTCCTGAACACTCCAAACATTTCGTAACAGCACCGAGCACAGGCTCTGAGGGATCAGTGGGTAGCACATTGTGCTTAGAGCTTCCTTTTCTGGGCAGCACTGAGGAGCAGGGTGGCTCCTCCTGGGGGAATTGCCCACCCTGGTGGCCCCACAGAGAGCAGGGCCAGCAGGTTCCTCCTGCCTGGCTCAGCCACACCACCCACAGTGACCATATGCTCCACTTTCCAGCTTAATGGGAATGGTTTTCCACCTTTCTCTCCCAGAAACCAACGTCAGCATGGCTGGGAGCCATCAGCTCTCTATTTAATATTAGAGCAAAACAATCCCGACTTGACAGTAGTGCCAAAAGTTGACAAAGTGTCCTGAGTGTGGAGTTCTACTCTATTTCATTTTAATTAGTGTCTTCTGCCACGAGACAAATGATGAAAAGCACATGGGGACTGCCAAGATGAATCAAGGACATCTGGTAACTTTAACATTTCGATAAGAAACGGAGTAGGTATTACTCCCAGATTCTCTTCTGTGCTGTTGGAAACAACTAAAAAATACATAGAATTAACAAAAATTTTAGAGAAAGGCTGCCTAAATGCTTTTGAATCTCTTCTTAGATAGTTTTAATTGCTGTTTGTCATACAACATGAAGCTGATCTTGCATCTTGTTGAATTAGCTGTTACTTCCCTAAGACATTGTTACAATAGGAATTTTTATAATTCAGATCATATTACGCCAAGGTTATCTGGATTATAGTTTCTTAGAAACTCCAATTGCCTCTGGATTCCTAGTGAAAAACAACTAATCATGAAGTTAAAACTGCTTTGTGATACTTGCATTGCTATTCATCCTCCCAGGGCTTGTGACTCACTGATGATGCAGAACACACAAACAAAAAAAAAAACCAAACCAAAATCCAGCAATGACATCGTCAGCTGCAACTGGGAGCTCTCTGCTCAAAAAGAACTGCAATGCTTCTTACCCTTCAGTGTTTCTTACCCTTCAAACCTACCTGGCACCCCTAAATAAACAAGTGTTAAACTGAAAATAAAGAAATGGTATAAAGAAAAATACTGCTTAGAGATAACCTTGCAGGAGAAGCTATGTGATTTTCTGTCACTGTCAGCTGTGAAAGACCAAGACTAACAGTGGCAATCACATTTTTAACTGTCAGGGCTTTTACATATTCACAAGATTGCAATATGATCAGCCAATGCAGGTTGCCGGAAATATTCTAAAATTAGTTTGGCTCTAAAATAATTCACCAAATAGAAGACAGATTTACAGGAGCACCTGACATGCAGAGGTAATTACTACAATGCAGAGAACAACAGGTTTCAGTAAGATACTGTCCTTGTTACAATACATAAAAATTTGAGGATCTTTTTTCATATGAGGCCCCTGATTTGACCATTTTTCAAGGTATATCTGACATTAAGGATATCGTTCCCTCCCATGTGTACAAGCTATTCTAAATGTGTGGCAATTATACCTGTTCATTATTGGTATTTATGGACCTGATAGCTCTGAAAATAGCTTCCAGCAGCAATGAATAAAACAAGCCAAAATGCCTTTCACAAATGAAAGACATTCATTAGACAGCAAGAGAATATTCAGTACAGTTTGTCTCCCACTGACGGGTTATCTTTTAAGTTTTGGTTGGAGTAGCATCTTCAGCTTCTCACAAGTTCTCCTTTGCCAGAACACGGAATGTGTAGATACTGCACAATACGTAGTTTATCATAGGATCATGGAATGGTTTGGGTTGGAAGGGACCTTAAGGATCATCTATCCAACTCCTGCCATGGGCAGGGACACCTTCCGCTGAACCTGGGTGTTCAGAGCTCCATCCAACCTGGCCTTGGACACTTCCAGGGATGGGGCAGCCACAGCTTCTCCGGACAACCTGTGCCGGGGCCTCCCCACCCTCACAGCGAAGAAGTCCTTCCGAACACCTAAACCAAACCTACCCTCTTCCTTTCTCATGGCCAGTTCCCCTCACGCAAACACGCTCCGATGTCAAACCCGCTCTCCGCGGCTGCTCCTGGCCCCGGCTTGGCGGGACAGCGGCGTCCCCTCACGGCGGGGTGAGCCCGGGCCGCCCCCCGCTGCCGCCCCGGCCCCGCGCACCCTCCGGCAGCCGCGGAGGCGCCGACGGCGGCGGCGGAAGCTCCAGGGAAGCCCCGAAGGAGGCAGGGATTAGGTAACAGGCGATGTGCGCTCAGGTTTCCTCCGGGTTCCTGTGAGGAACCTACGCGTCTGGCTGCCTTCGCATGACTCATCACAGCGGCGCGGCTGCCGCCGCTCCCGCTCCCCCGCCAGCGCCGCGGCCCGAGCCGCCCCCTCGGGCGGCCGCCGGACCCCGCCGGGCCCCCCTC
>NW_024581088.1:8248520-8341690 GCF_017639235.1 Corvus kubaryi
GGGAGCGCGCGCGCAGGCGGCGGGCGGGAGGGAGGAGGAGGAGGAGGAGGAGGCGGCGGCGGCGGCGGGCAGGGAGCTCTCTGCGGGTGCAGTGCTGATCCGCCGGCGGGCGGCCGGGAATGCGAAGCGATGGCTGCGGGCGGCTCGGGCAGCGGCGGCGGCGGCAGCGCGGAGGAGAAGACCTACCGCCGCTTCCTCGAGCTGTTCCTGGGCGAGTTCCGCGGGCCCTTCGGGGCAGAGCCGGAGCCCGAGCCGGAGCCCGAGTCGGAGCCGGCGGCCCCCTCGCCCGCGGCTTCGGCCGCGGGCGACGCTGACGAGGAGCCCGGGGCAGAGGCAGAAGCGGGAGCGGCCGCCGAGGCGGAGGAGGGAGAAGGACGCGAGAGCGAGGGCGACGCCGGCGACCCTCAGCCGCCCGCCCCGCCGCCGCCGCCCCCGCCGCTGCCCTCGCTGCCCCGGCCGCTCTCGGAGTACATCACGGAGGAGGAGGTGGAAGGCGAGTGCCTGGACCTCTGCCTGCAGCAGCTCTACAAGTAGTGAGTGCCGGGCTGAGGGGAGCGGGGCAGGGCGCGGGGCTGAGGGACCCCCGCGTGTGGGGCTGAGGGGACCCTCCTGTGTGGGGCTGAGGGACTCCCCAGTGTAGGTCTGAGGGACTCTCCAATGTGGGGCTCAGGGGAACCCCCCCAATATGGGGCTGAGGGAGGGAAGAGAGGACAGGGAGGGATCCCCGAGGCAAAAGAGTTCAGGACTTCGGTGGTGCGGAGCAGCCCGGGGTCACAGCGTTCTGCTCTGTGCGGCTGCCCCTGCCCCAAAGAATCGTCTGCTCGGTGCTTTCTCCTTCCCTCTGGCCGGGACAGGCGAAGGGAAGAGACAAGGGAGAACCACGAGCATCCATCTGGAGAGCAGCTTGGTGGAGAGGGAGAGCGGTGGGGGAAATGTCTCACGCTCTGGTGCCAAAGCAGGGGGGGGGTTGCCTGTGGTTGATTGTGCTGGGGCTTGAAATTGAAATGTTCCCCCTGTGAGGTTTGTAAATGGGGAAACCTCTGCCAAGAATGGAAAAGAAGGGGCAAGAAAAGAGAGGTGGTTCACCCCACTCACCCTTCCAAAAAACCACCGCACATGGAGAAAACCACACCGTGTATTCACGGAGCCGGGAGAAAAGAGGAGTAGAAAACCTTGGGAGAGAGCTATCCATAATCATGGGGATTTTTCTGCCGTCAGCTGGGGAAAGCCGGCTATACTCGGTTCTGTACGGAGGCAGTTTCCAGATCTGTGCTTTCTAAAGGCTGGTGCATAAAGAGGAAACAGATGGGATCTATTCCCAGTGTGGAAAGTCTGTGGACTGAAACCTAAAGATCAGTTACCAGTGCCTTGTATTGTGCTCAGCTCCGGCTTTGAAGGCTCGAAATAGAAACGGTTGTTAGTGGCGATTCTTTAGGAACCTTTTTAAACTGATGCCACAGGAGGAGACAAATGAAGCTGTGAAAATCTGCACAGCACACCGGGGAGCTTTTCTGCCATTGAGCCGGTAATTGTAATGAGAGGTGTTACTCAGTCGCAGAAATAAATAAATAAAAAGAGAAAAGAACCGGGTTTTACAACTGCATGGTCTGTTTCTATCCAGTTCTCATCTGCCCTCTGCGTTTGTGGACGGTAGGGACAACACAATGATAGCTGCAGAGGACAAAGCTCTCCTATTCACACATGCTCGCCCTGCCACCTTTGGAAAGTCTCTGGAATACAGCAGCACATTCATAGGATGTGTTAGAGAGCAGAGAGGCAAGTCCCTTCTACCTATTTAGGACGTGTTTTGTTGGGTTATTTTTAAACAGGCTTGTGAAATCCAAAGTCACGTTAGTGGGAATAAAGTTTTAGACGTGGAGCAGATTATTTGAAAGTATTATTTGAAGTATACCTATGAAATGAACTCGAATTCCTCCCCCATCCCTTGTCTCTGCCTGTCCCCATACTCCAGATTCCCCAGTTTCTGAAGCTCGTATTCATGGCTGAAATTAATAAGCAAAAAATAAAAAAAGACATTTTGAGAGGATTCTTTTTATAGAGACAGCTCATGCCAGGTTGTGGTTCTTTGGGTCGTTTCAGCCTTCAGTATAAATCTTTGGATGGCCACTGAATGAAGCATCCCTTGGCTTTGTTTGTGGTGAAATCAATGCAGGCTTCCTTCTCTAGACAAAAATCAAGGTCCACCTCAAAATTAGGGGAGCAGGGAATCATGTTGTAAGAAAATAGTTTCCTATTTAATATTATTATAAGACAAATTGAACAACTTCTAAGACAGAGCTAAACTGAAATAGCTTTTTCTTGAATGATGGTGGAATCTGAGGTAAGTGCAAATATGCAAAAGTATTCTTCAGGTAAGGTACTGTATTTTTAGTTCACTCTCCAGTCGCCAGAGAAACTTAAAATGTGATAAGACTATAAAAGAGGCAAAAGCAGAATGTTTTCACCCTTTACAGCCAAGGGTTCAACTGGTCAGATGCTTCCAGAGGTGGGAAACTTCATGCATATGAGTAAAGCTGCTCTTGAGCCAAACAGCTGTGATAGTGTTAAAAAAAAAAAAAAAAAAAAAAAAAAAAAGCAGATTAAAACTCATGTAAAAGGGAATATTTCCTTGGTTTGTCATTAGCAGGAGAGACTATTCTGAAGGCATGTTTGCTGCAACTATATATTAGTCAAATGACTGGTTTGCATTCTATGTAGCATGAGGATAAAACCCATTGCTGTGAAAAATCCAACAGCTGTTTTTCAGCTATTTTAAGCACAGGGCTTTAGATCTTTTTGAGGAAAGTAAGACCATCTCAGAAATGAGAACATATTGCTAATCATGACAAAATATAATGGTTTTCTGCCACTGTGTAGATCAGTATCAAAGAGTTCTTATTTATGAGATTTTCCTGCCCTTTTCCAAAAGACTCATGTTCCCCTTTGAGGTTTCCAGTTCCTGTTATTTTTTCCTAGAGGCAACATATGCTTGGAAAATTAGATTAATGTAATCTTTGTATCTGTCTAAATGCCACAAAATGGGCACTGTGTATTTTCTTAGTGACCCTCCACAGGATGAAACCCATCAATAGGAGGTGCGTTAGATGGAGAAAATAGTTAAAAAGGGATTGCCTTGGAACCTTGGCTGATAACCACAAAATGAGCTTTCAGGCTATAGCTATACCATGCTATTCAAGAGAAAAATACATAATTTACATGGTTTCTTTGTAGAAACAAACATACCAAGGCCTTAAAACTTTAACTCTGAGACCTCATCACTTGCTCCTGCTGAATCAGGAGCAGACCTGATTTCTGACTCATTTTAAAGGAAGTTACTAACTCGATGTATCAAAGTTACATATCATGCGCTCTTCTCTTCGTCCTGATACTTCTATTAAATCTGATGCATTTAAAAATCTGGTTCTCGACAAGACCTCTGAAAAACAAGTCAGCAAAGTTGTGCTTGCCAAGAGAGGACACAGCCAGACTCTTACAAGTTGTGTCACCAGGAAGAACAAATTTGTCTTGCTGCTATGCTTTTTTTCCTGTGCAAATGAAATACTTTTTAAAATTCAACTGTATATTCTTCTTGCTTTTCTTTTTCTCTTTTTCCCCCCAAGCTTTGATGGGAATAGACATAGTTGGTATCATTTCTAGGTTCAGGTTTACTTACAGTGATTTTGGTGGTTCAACAGTTTTGCTTTCAAATGTTCACTTAGGAATTCCAATTTCATTTGAACAAGCTTAGGAAGTAGCCCTGCTTCTCCAGTGTTGAGTTTGCAGAAGATGGTAAGTAAAATAAAACTAAAATTTATTGTTCTGTCATCTTAAGTGCTTAACTAAGTCCCTGATGACAACGTGATTATTTTGAGGACTGCAAAAATCTTGCTTTGACTTGGAACATGAAAAGAAAAACTTCTAAGCACTGCCCTTTTCGATTTCTTCACAGAATGCTGTGCAACATTCACAGAATACTTAGATTCCAATAAAATGCAGTATTTGAAGTGAGTTTTTTAATTGATCCTTTCTCTTAAAGAGAGAAAACATTTTTTGGTTATGGGTTTCCCACAGTCTTACTATAAAAAGAAATCAAGAAAGGCAATGTAGGCTCACCCTTTTAACACTGGAGTTATGTAAAATGTGGGCACTAAATGAGAATGGAGGTTTTGCCCCTCAAATTGCAATTTTAAATTAAAGAAGACCTTCTCATGGTAATTTTCCATGAGCAGAAATCCTTTTATTTATAAAGTAAGCTCTTGAAAACTGTTCTTCCTGCTGTCTCCATCTCTTGAGTGGAGAGATGGAATTCTCTCCCTTTAAAAAGCAGATACACATGTTTTAAACTTGCTCTCTTAACCCCTATCATATGAAAGCTGTTGTCACTTTAAGTTGAAATTCATATATGGTGCTGGATTGGCTTTCTTAGCATCATATTAAATAGGCTGTGATATTTTACTCCTTCGTAATTTGTCTTTTATAATCAATTCTATTGATTGCAATCTCAAAGCCCTTTTAAGAAATATAATTAACTACTTGCCATGTCTAATATTAATCACAGGGACCAACAAAAAAGTCATTGCATCCTTTTTAACATAGTGCTTTTTTCATCATCTTTTGTGAGGTTTTACAATATAAATGATAATGTTGGCCTGTGCCCACAATGAATGGCAGGAGTGGATATTGGGTGCACCTGGTTGGGGCATTTTCTATGGTTAATGAGATTGGATCGAGAACATTCAATTTAGACTCCATATTAGGAATATTTAGACTCCATATTAGGAATATTTAGTCTAAACTTGGTTTGGATTAGATATTAGGGAGAAATTGTTCCCTGTGAGGGTGGTGAGGCCCTGGCACAGGTTGCCCAGAGAAGCTGTGGCTGCCCCTGGATCCCTGGAAGTGTCCCAGGCCAGGTTGGACGGGGCTTGGAGCAGCCTGGGACAGTGGAAGGTGTCCCTGCCATGGCAGGGGTGGCACTGGATGGGCTTTAAGGTCCCTTCCAACCCAAACCAGTCTGGGATTTCCCATTGCCAGGTTGTAGCTGTGCTAACATCTCACAGGAGCCCCTCCATGATTAGGAATCCCTTCCAGAGGGTGGTTGTTGAGCTGCCTGGGTATGGCTGAGAATGCTGACATCAGACCCAAGGGATTTTGGTGCTAGAAATCCAGTGTTTCTCTGTAAAGAAATCCTAAATCATCCCACAGGAGTGTGTGCAGAAACTCAAGAGCTTCAGTATTGCTGTTAGTGCGTTGTCACTCTCAAAAAGAACCCGTGTGCTGGATGCTGGTGATGTCATGGCAGACACATTTCATCCCCTCTAGCCTGGAAATCATTATAAAAAGAGGTGGTGTTTAGAAATAAACATTTCAAAACACAACTAATTCTCTACACATTGAGGGATTCTTCTTGTTGTTTCTATTCAGCTCGTGCTCCCACGCTTTTAAAAATACTGAAGGAAATAAAATATTTTGATACTCATTTTAAAAAAAGGAATATCAGCTCAAATGAGCTATCCAAATTGCAGATTTACATTTCGTAATGGTTAACATATAAGGTGACATTTCAAAACTTTCTACTTAATGATTAAAAGGATGCTGAGTTTTTCAAGCATGAGGGTGACTATGCTTGGAAGTTGCTTTATATAGCATTAAAAAAATCATTCTTGGTGAACAGATTATGGAAATATATTCATTCCAGTGCTTTTATTTCAATGAACGTTGCTGGTAGTACAACACATTAAAGGGAATTAATGTTGTTAGGAGCTTTTCACACCAAGATTTTTTTTGACCCAAGAGCAATTTGCACAGTTTCTGCTCCTCCTAAGTGAGGCTGTTTGCTTTTGAGCACGAACTGACTGAACAATTAGATCTGTGCTAACACATTCTTTTTTTGGACCTTACACAACCACTTTTGAAACTAAAATCTTATTGGCCATCGTGTGAAACTGCTTTTGACTCTACCTTTTGGATGTGATGAGCTTCATTCCTCTGGAGAGTTTGTTTGGTAATTCTTTTTTGCACAAAATACTCTGCATAGAACAATTTTATCCTTAAAATCCCTCATTGTAATTGCCTTCAACAGTGGCAGAGTATTTTTCCACCTGTTCTTTGAAGAACTTAGTTGTTGTTCTTTTCATATGCGCTGGTTAAACTTTTAGAAGGTTAAATTTTTAGTTTGCTTTGCATTATGTGAGCAGAAGTTTCACTGCCTTGGCTGCTGTGTCGGTGATGTTTGCTCTCATTCACTTTTGTTGTCTGGCTAAATTGCTTACATGATCACATTAAAAGCAAAAGCAACAGAGCATGCAGTACACAGGTAATGAGAATACTATTTATTACTATATTTGATACTCTGAAATATTCTCTGGCTGTTCCACACCATTTTCTTTCTTCCCATTGTTTGGTGCCTACTTGTTTTTGTTTTTTTTTCTTCTCGCTGTCTAGGAAAGACGTGAGAAATGGCATGAAATGGAGTTAGCAGTTTAAAACATTAGATGTTCTTTGAAGCATGCTGCAAGACTGTCTTATGCAATGCAATCACAATTGTGTAATGCAAATTATTATAAAAGTAAATGTATCCTGGACAATATGCGTGTGTGACATGTTAGAAACCCATGACACCGCTAAATGGTCATTGCTATGTGTTGTAGTTTATGCCTCCTGTTTGGCTTGGCTGAAATCTCAATTACTAACCAAATATTCCAGATTTTTGTTGTTATAACACGCTAGTGATTAGATAAAATGATTGCAGACTGTGGACTTGTTTTACAGAAACATTTCTGCCGTGCCTTTGTACTTCATTAGGAAGAAACAACATTACCCGCCTTTAATAAGACATTTCATAAAGAAGTAATCATCAGAGCCATAAATTAGGAGTGCGTGGGAAATAGCTGCCCTTGGGTACTTCTATAATTAATACAGAAGTTAAACAAGTTAACCAGATTGGAGGATTACCTCAGTTTATGTTTATATTGGATGGAAAACAGCTGAGGGCAAGTAATGATTGAGTAACTGAAGTAGCATTTGAAGCTGTGGTGCTGCTCACAGCTCTGAACTCTCTGTGCACTCTGAAGCTGGATGGGTTTTGGTGGCGGAGCAGGATTACAAAGTGGGCTGCTAAACTTTGATCATGGGGAAATGGGCTTGGGTGCACACAAACCTGAAGTGGGAAACTGTAATTACAAGAAAAGGAATGTTTGATTAATTGGGTAAAATTGTGGGCAGCTCCTTCATTTTCTCAGAGGATATGATTTTGAAGCTGTTTTTGCTGGCCTTTGATGATCCAGTAAAGCCTGTTAAATTGTACATATCAATTTTTCCAGTTTATTTTCTCCTGCTCTTCATTTACAGTGAAGAATTTGAGTACTTTCTCTCATTTGAGAATATGATTTTTTCATAGGCTCTGTACTTCCATCACGGTGTAACTAAAAATAGAAGCAGCGTGTAAAAATAGGCCCTTGGCATTTTAACTTCTTGGCACTGTCTCAAGGGCTGTTCCTTTCACCTCAGGCTACGACCTTCTTACTGAGGTTCAGAGAGCTGAAATGAACATGGTGAGTTGTTCCTCGTTAGTGTTACAAACACAGTGCTCTGCATGTTAGATTAATTAGCTGCCAGAATGATTCTGTTCCTTTCAGTCCTAACTCAAAGTTCTGCGAGGCTGAAACCCCCATGCTCTAGTTGAGAATTCAACACGTTTTTGTTGTTTTCTTTTTCTCAACAAAATAAATGTTAAAAATCAGGTGTTTGGTTTGTTGGTTTGTAATAGATCACCTGAAAATCCAGGGAAACATTCAGTTCCTATTGGAACCTCTGGGGCCAGCTGACAACAGTGATAAATTATCTAAAATTCCAACCTGCATAAAAAGTAGGAATTTAGTAAGTTATAAACTAATAGTACACAACATGACATTTATTTTAAACTAAGACTTTTCCAAACTTTTCCTATAACTGGTGTCATTCTGTTTGTCATCTCATTGTTGTGTTTAAGGCAAATATGATTGAATTAATGTATTTCTTTATAAAGATCCCTGTCTAAAAAGAGTTTATGCTCTCAGCTCTTTTATTACCACTTTCTTCTGAAAAGCTGGGTAAAAACCTAAATGTTTGGTAATGAGAAGTCAGAAGCTCAATATTTCTGGTGATTAGAGCAACAGTCCTGTTTGGGACAGATGCATTTCGTGCTTGCAGAACATGGGGGTGTTGGGTTGTTCTTAGTTCTGCTTTCTCACTGAAGTTTGCTCCTCAGAGAGTGAGGGATCTACCTGGTGTAACATGAACTTCATGTCTCCCCTTCTTGGCACTCCAAAAAAATCAGATTCTAAAATATACAAAGTACCAGGTTTTAGCAGAAAATTAATTGATCCAAAGCTGAAATGAATTGTTGGTCAAAGTGCTCCCAGTAGAAATAAGCATTGATAAAACAGAAGTGTGAGCTTTTAACCTTTTACCTCAGTGGTACAAACTGTGTAAATCAATGGAAATAATTATCTTCTATATAAACAGAGAGTGAGAGTTATCACTGTGTAAAACTGGTGCAATTCCCGCTGGGGTGAGTGGGAAATGCAGCTGCAGGTTCTGGGGATGTGTGTCCAGGCTGGAGAGGAGCCAAGCCTGCATTAAGTAACTGCTCCCCTTCCCCAGTGCATTGCTCAGCTGAGAACCAATTTGAAATGCTTTAAACTTTCCTCATTGCTGTCAACCTCTCTCAGTTTGGCTGATTGGGAATGACCCAAGTGATCATACAGGATGCTTCAAATCTCACTAATTACATTGTATACTAATTTTAGAGAAGCATTTTTGGCTTTCAGATACTTTTGGTTTAGCGCCTCACAATTCACATTCACATTGTTTTCCTAAGTGCTGATGCTGTCCATGACATGCAATAAAGTCATCTCCAAAAATGTGAGCCAAGCCACAAAGTTCTAAATCTGGCTCTGGGGATTAGAGAAAAAATAGTTTATCCTACAAAGTTACTAAATATCCTAAAAATATTTCTCTCCTCCCCCAAATTGTACAAACTCTTCCTGTGTCTTGGGAGATGCAAGTAGAAAGGTTTGTCAACAGGGAGTATATAGAGTAGAATACAGTAAGTCTGAAAAATACTTCTTTAATTCATCCTAGTTGAAAATTCAGTGCAGAACACAATGAACTCTAAATATTTAGGTTATCATTCTTTTAAAAAGCTGTTCTGCCATTTCTGTTAATGTAATTCTATATTAAATAGCTTTAAAAAACCAATTACAATATATATTTTTTATATATTAGAAAATATATGGTTTACTTAATAAAAAGCTGGTTTTGCATTAATATATTAAAAACTATTCAATTTAATTTATTGTCCTCTGAAAACTGATGAAGTTGTGCAATTCCTGTTTCCATGCTCTGTCTGTGCATCTTAACAGGAATAAACCCCTAAAATATTAAATCTGGAATTTACGCCTTGTGGAGACAGTATTATTTTTTGGTTTTCTGAAATAGAGATAACAAAGAACATCTGTTGAGGAAGTACAGAAAGAAAAAGGAAAGCACTTTGAGGAAGTCTGTTTTATGTTTGTAAAGATATGAAAGCCAGCTCATCAAGGTAGTGTGAAATAATAAAACAGAAAGAGGAAGAAAGAGTTAAATAATACCACAAACCTGACCCACCCATTCGTTCCTTAGAGAATCACTGTCAGTCTGTGAAAGGGGTTTGCAAAATAGAGAAACTCCTCAATTTCTTTGTCATGGCCAAGTTCCTGAGCTGAAGTTGGTTACCCAGGGCTGTGTTTGTACTTTGACATCACTGTGAGGTATCGGGGCTCTGCTGTTATTTTAATTTGGAGAAGGATCTGGTGCTTTCTCATGCTCTTGCTTTCATGGGGTTTGCTATTAATATCCTGCTACCAGCTCCAGATGCTTTTCAGGCTGCACTCTAAGGTTTTTTGGAAAGACTGATAAAATAATTCAACTGTCTTCTTTCAGTGGTGTACGAGGTATGACAGTGTTCTTTTTGCCTGTGGCTGTCTGGCAGATAGAACAGAAAACATTCAGAGGTGTTAAACCCTGGTAGTGATCCTGGTAGCAACAATAAACCTGGGAAGTTCCAGGAAAATGCCAAGCTACACAGTGTGTGTGTAAGTTAATCCGCATTGTTTGCATGTTAAGGACTTCCAAGTTATGTCAAAGGAAGTTTGGGCTAAATAAAAAGGCACAGGATATGACCCTCAAAAATTGCTGCTTTTAAATCCAAGAATAAACTAACACATCCTCCAGTTTCATAAAGCCTTATGTCTCAGAACTGAGTTAATTAATTTACTCTATATTTATCCTTTATTTTAAGGAAGATGATTTGTTTTACTTTTCTAGGAAAAAGGAAGGATAAATACATAAAGCAGGGCAGGAGGTTGGAAAAATTTATAGGGGGAAAAAAAAAGAAAAGAGCAAGTCAGTTTTGGTTTAAAAGTAAACATTCAAAAATTCTTCTCCACTTAAGAAAATCCTTTTAATTCTTGATCTTTTCTTCCCACCCTCTTCCTGTTCCATGATAAAGTTTTCATGCCTTTCTGTAGTTATAAATTAAATGATAATTATATTGTGCTGCTGCTACAAATACTAATCCAGTTGGGAGTCTTGTTTGACAAGACTCTAGAAGAGTCCCATATAAAAATGGCATTAAAAATGCCTTAAAAATTCCTACAACCAGAATGTGCAAAAGAAAAGGTGAGTTAGAAAGTGCTGCCAAACTAAGTAATCACTGTATCACAACTTAGCTCAAAATGATACAACTGATGTAAATTTAAAATAATTGAGAAGAAACTCTGGTGTTGGGTTTGCTTCTGAAAAATGTACTTCGAAGCATTTTAGACTTTTACTCTGCAATCAAAGAGCTTGGAAACTTGCCTTAAAAAAAGAACAGTCTGAAATGTCAGTGGGGTTGTTTTCCAACAGACATGGCAGTCACCAATTAACACTTCAAGAAGAAAGGGGCAGAATGAGAAAATGTAATAGACACAGTGTCAATTGAAAATAATTTTAAAAATAAAATTGTGAGAGTAATTAGACCTGAAACGTTGGATCAGCTCAGACAATTAAAAGGAATTGTCAGGATGATCACTTCAGTTACCTGCCAGCTCCTCACCTAACAGGCTGTTTAAACCTCCCAGTAAAACACTGATTGCACCTAATCACCCAATCAGTTCCAGTTAAAGGCTGGACAGCTGAAATCGATACAAACTACAGCACTTCTCCCTCTGCAAGGTGAAAAATTGGATATTGTTTGATTCCTTGGGGAAAGCTGCACCTTTTCCCCAACCATACTCCTTAGTCAATGATGTAGCTGTAGTGCAACAGCTGAAATATTGTAACTATGGATTTGTGGAGTTGTCATCTTCCTTAAGTTTCACCATTCTCTTTTGCCAGAGTTAAGTGTTTCTTCCGTGGCAAAGGAAGTCTGACAAGGTAAACAGATGGTCCAAATTGTCTTGTTCATTCAGTGTTTCTGTGGTCTAAGCAGCTATAGATGCTTTTAGATTTCCAGGAGTAGCTTGAAAAGATAAATCTATCGCTCTCAACCAGTTCCTATTGTTGTTTTATACATGGGAAATAAGAATTTCTCATATATTGGAAATCTCATAACAAACAGAAGGACATTGACATGGCAAGTTACCCCTGAATGTGGTGCTGATGAACTCACACCAGTTCGGATGGGATTGGTTATTTGTTCTTTCTGATATCTAAGAGGAGTTGGTAATTATTAGATTTCTTCTTCCTCCTTTGTAAGGGATCTGGTTCTCTGCTTGTTGCTGGCAGAACTGAAGTGTGGAATGATGTGTTGACTTAATATCAAAATAAGGAATTTGCAGTATTAAGTATATTTATATAGTATATACTCTATATAATATAGTATATTAAGTATATTTGTAACTCCCCCAATTCCATTTTTCTTTTACAGGATATCCAACATATCCTGTAAAAAAAAACATTCCACAAGTATTATTCTTCTCCACAGATTCATCTGTTCTTTTCCACCTCCTGGATCCAAAGATAGTTTACACATCTCTGTTGTGTGAATGCATTCAATTGTATGAGGATGATGCCTCTCTGTATTTGCTTGCAAAGGTTTATTATTCATTTGTTGTAACCATAATCTGAGAAAAACCAAAATACATGCATGATAAGGCAGTATTTTTAAAACAGATACAAGGCTGATTAATTTTACTGACACTTTTACTGCTGCTTTCTGTGTGTAGTTATAAAACCACTGTAGTACTATCTGTGAAAAGAGGAGAGACTACTACTGCGAGTATGAGTAGCAAATACAAGCTGCCAGTCTCACTTAGAGCAAGGGGAAGTGACATGATAAGGAAATTTTACACTGAAGTGTCTAAAATCGTTGCCCTCATCATAACACTGGTAGGAACAACCAGGAAAGTTCACGAAAAATGGCAGCATAAACAAAGCACTTTGGGAAGTGTTGCCCTTGATATCAGGCTTGAAAATATCGTTCTGATTATTTTATCTCTGTAAAATATTGGGCGTGGTGTTCAATAATAAGAAAAAAAGCACACAAATGCACAGCCCTGCTCCTGTCTGTAACAGCTTTTATCTGTAGCCAACAAGCTTTTCCATGAGCCACCAGTGAGATCAAATGAGTTTTCTTAGTTAAAAATAACCTGACTGGAAGCTTATTAAAAATATAGAATCGGTTAAATGGTGCGTTGGTGTGTGTATGTACAAGGTCTTGTGGTGGGTTTTTTGTTCTGAATTAAGAATGCAGGAGAATTGTGACGTTTTCCTCTCCATTGTGTCTCAGGGAATGCCGTAGGAACTGAAATAAGCTGACCATGCTCTAAGGTGATTTAGAGTAAATGTGAGGGAGTAAGGAGTCAGAGGTGATGGCTTGGTCAAGATTTAGGCCTTAACACCAGCAAGGAACAGGACTCTCCCAATAAAGTGTATGAGGCACCTTATGGAATGTCCATTTATGTAAAAAACAGTGATAATCTGTGGGACTCTAAATCCATTTACTGTGCTCTTCAACTTCACCAGATTTGCTCCTGTGATAACTCTGAGCTGTCATTTCCCTGTTCCTGAAAGATACCAAAACCTGAAGAATCCAATCTGGCTGGCGCGTAATCCTAAATGGCCACATTGGATATGGATTCTGCCTATCAGTTCTCTCCCTGTTTGTCTGGATAAGTTTCATTCAAGCCCTATTGATCACAATTAAGGGTTGAAATTAGAAATTGACTTTCATTAGCTCAAGGCAAATTAATCTCAAGGCACTGGAGGAGGTTGTACTCACTTTCTGTTAGTGAAGTTGACAGTCAGGTTCAGCTGGAATCCAAAAGTGCAGTGGGAAGGCTGTATCCCAATATCTTAATGTGACAGCTACCAAGGGAATTACTTTCAGAAGCAGAAGAAGGGAAACTGGAAACACTGAGGGGGTGGATGCAGACAGATATGACAGGATTCTAAGAACCTGGGATTCCTGACAGCGTAGGCCTTCAGAGCCCACCCACTGAGCTTTGGCAGGTAATAATCTAGGCAATTATAATACACTTATTTTAAGAGAATCTGTTGAGATGTTTGATCCGAGATCTTCATTACACATACAGCAAAGCTTTTGCTGCTGGAGCTCTGTTAATTTTCCCAATTATATTGAAGGCAAGAAGAGATTTCAGAATGGATTTCGTAATGGTGTAGCATCCAGTGAAGTGAGCACAAGTCTGACCACATTCTGCAGAACCTATCATCGTGGTATTCCTGTAGGAGAAAAATGTTCAGTCAACTTAGATGTGCTGCTCCTGAATGGAGCTGGCTGGGATCCTTGTGCTCTGCGTGTGGGTAATGATAACGCAAAAACCTGGCAGGGGGAGGAATCACTGCAACTAAAGAGCTGAGATTGAACCCCCCAACTGCAGTGTTTCTCCAGAAACTCCTCATCTCAACAGAGCAACCCTGTGCAAATGATGGGAATGAAATGTTTACAAACGGTGGAATTTGTGTTGTACTACTCAGCTCATTCCTCTGACACAAAGCCACCGGACAGCTTTGTCTTACAGCTCACCAGATTAAGCACAGGGCTGGATCTCTGTGTGCTCTTGCAGAAGCCTTCCATCTCCCCCGCCCCCAGATCTTTGAATATATTCTGAATCTGGAATATAAAGCAGTGTGTATGTAATTGGGGAAAGAAATGGAATATATTTACTGGTGACAGGGGAGTTCAGGCTCTGGTGGGACAAATGGCAGCACCTTTAATGAGCTTCACGGTGCAAGATTTAGTGGTATCGTGGAGGAATTCCTGTCAGAGTGGGGCTCTGATAGGACTTATCAAAGAGTACATGCTACTTATCTGTCTTAGGCAGGGAACTCTAACTCCCTTTAACTGTCAGCACATCTATAATCCTTCCAAGTCTGGAATTGTTGATAGAGTGCCAAATATCTTGGGTTATGGATTGCTAGAAAGAGGGAGATCTGTGTTTGTAATCTCAAACAAAGCAAATGCAGCTATTTAATGAAATTCTGCTGAGCTTTCAATATGCCATAATGTAAGCGTGGTTTGTTGTGGGTTTTTTCAGTATTGTTGTGGAGATAAGACAGAGGGATTGGGATATAGAGAGATTTGGGGATTATAGCTACCTATCTACAGATAGATAGCACAGGCAAACCCAGCCATTTATGTTGTTATTTTTGCATGATGGAAGTCTTAATACACACACTGGAATGTTCTGGTCAATTAGTACCTTTGTGGCATTATGAACACGGTGTTAAAGGACACTGGAGATGAGACAATGTTGTAGCATTCAGCAATGAAAAAGTAACATCAAATAGGACAAAACAGCCTCGTGCTGAATGGTGTAATCAGCAAGGAGGCAATTTTAATTCTAACTCTCCATGAATCAACATCTGTCTGCTTGCTGGTTTATCTTTAAAGGCATACACACACAGATGTGCATGCACAGGCTCTGGAAAGAAATATATGTTAATTTAGGGCTGATTGAGGCTGTGGTTTCACTCCTGAAACCCAAGTCCTCTGCTAAATCTCAGCACAATTTCTGCCAGCTGCAGTACCAGGGGTTAGCTCAGCGTTCCTGCTCCCCTTCCCCAGTCAGTGCTCATCTAAAATTTCACACCACTGGCACTTCTGCTGGTGATTTACGTGGTACTGACAGTGGCACATGAAGAGCCACAACAATGTCACCAATTCCTGACATCTCAGTTCCTTGCCAAGTGAGCAGAAGCTCATCACTTTCAGCTCTCTTGATGCAGCTCCCATTAACTTTGGAGGTTCTTATTGTGAGGAGCAGTGCACCTTCTGCCCTCACCCTGCTGGAAGATATGGCTGTTAACAAGAATAATTACAGCAGATGAGTAATTCTTGTTCCCTGATAAAAACAGAAAAACAAAACAGAAGGGTTATCAAGCACTGGCACAGGCCGCCCAGGGAAGTGGCTGAGTCACTGTCCCTGGAGGGATTTAAAAGCAATGTGGATGTGACACTTGGGGACATGGGTTAGTGGTGGCCTTGGCAGTGCTGGGGAACAGTTGGACTTAATCTTTAAAGTCTTTTCCAACCTAAATGATTCCATTACTTTTTTTTTCCTTCATCCTTAACAAAGCCCTTGGGCGAACAGCTCCTACAAGCCTACATTTTTCTTCATTTCCTTTTCAACTCAAGAGTAATAGCAGTTAAATCTAGTAAAATAAATGTTGATTGATGGAGTTTATTCATCATGCCAGGCTAATGAGGCATCATAAATATATTTGTGAATGTGTAAAATCCATTGGGGGCAATGGCTTCAGTTGGATAAAAAATACAAATCCTCTTGTTTCACTTGTCTTGGAGGGAGGAACCAGCTGAGCGTGTCACTGTTGATTCAGATTTTTTCAACCTTCACTGGTGCAAATAGGTTCTTTTTCAAAATTCTCCAGAGGAGAAACATGACAAAGCAAGCCTGTCTGGTTTTTGAGTTTATCCCCAGAGATGCAATCAAACAGCAGAATCAGATCCTGAATTTCAAGAAGGAAAATACATGAACATTTCCATTTTCCTTCTGCTGACATATTTTGTTTACAGAGTTGTGGCTGACAGGACTTCTGTGGCTCATCAGTGTCCTTGTTTCATTAACCCATGTTTGCTGCAGAGCTGGTTTCTGTTCTATAGGAAAAGAAAAGGGTTCCTATATATACATATCATAGTGTATACTGATAGTAAACCAGGGATCTTGACCTAAAAAAATCTGAAAATCTGCAGTTAGTGGTTAGAAAATGTCTGCCTGTGTTTAGAAATGTTTGTCATAATACAGGAAATTACAAAGGCAATTGGTAGGCTGGAATTCCTTTCACGTGGGCTGCTCGTTTGCATTTTAATGAGATGCTTTCTCATTAGTCCAAGAAATGCAGGTCAAAGAACCCGGGCAAAATCTGGTAATTTTGCTTCTTTGTATCCCTGTTCATCTCAGGAAATTTGGTTTGAGTGAGTGAATATGGACTGTCTGTTAATTATCAATATTATTTGTGCAGAGAGGAGCAAATTAACCTTTCCTTGCAAAAATACCTCACCACAGTATCAGTGCGTTAAATCAGTGAAAGGTTTGTTATTTGTGTTGATATCTCACTGTGTTTGGCAAAGTTCAAGAGAAGAGTATTTCAATATCATATTCCTTTGGGGATGGTGATTGTGCTAGTTAAAATTTCCTGTAAATTGAAATGTTACTTTTAAGGTCATTATTCTTCATGCATAAGAATGGAAAGAACATGATGCATTTGTAATGGAACAGAGTATTGCTGTGGAAAATGTCAGGGTAAATTGTTCCTCTCGTGTACACAGAGGTACTGATGTCAAAGGTAAATGTTCTGCTATTAAATGGAATTTCTTTAGCTACAGAAAATGTTCTTAGACTCAACCATTGTCTTCCGAGGATCAGCTTGTCTGATCTGGGACTCAGCTCCGAGAGCCTGACACTCACATTTATCATGAGTAGCAAAGCCAGAGCAAGTGGCAACATCCTGACTTGCCAGAGGAAATTTTCTTCCTGTCCTTCTTCCAGTCAGGTTTTTAATGACCCTTCTGTCCTGGGAGAAGTGTGCAGGTGTCCTCCTGGCCCGGCCACAGAACAAACAACTCCATGCAATAAACAAGGGAGGGCTCTTATACTGGATTTTAAGGTAGTTCAGGTGATCATTTTCCATTAGCAAAAACTGGAACTATATCCGACTGGTTTGACCCTAATTTTCCTGAGATGTGACCATGGAACTGAAACATTTACACTGAATTGTGCTAAGTTCTGTGCTGACTGCCCTAGTTTGGCTTTGCCACCACAAATGGGCTGCATCCCATAACATTCCTGACTGGAAAAGGCCCATGGCATTCCTACCCACATTCCTGAGAGCTGGAGCCTGAACATGAATTATTGGACTGTGTGAAACACAGATTAAACCTGCAATTAATGTGATGGGGTGAGCACACTGGAGGGAAACTGCATTTTTAAGCTCTGAAAATGTTCTCAAGACTTAGGTAAATCTTTGTCAGTCTGTCAAGTTTAAACATTAGCTCCTAGATCCCAAAACTTGTTTCTGCCAAATTCCAATTAACATTTTTTGAGGGGAAAGGTTGAATTTTGGGTTTGCCTTACAGAGGCATGCAAGAGCACACAGCATATCCAGTATATTTACTTTTTGAACTGTATAAACTCTTAGTTCTGCCTCCAAGAGCAGATATTCTACTCCTTTCATGGTTTATTATTGCCTTCTGTGTACTTTTTGTTGTCTGTACTGGGAGGGGAAGTTGTAAGGAGAGAAGCTAGACTGAGATCCCAATCAGAGACAATATTCACGCAGGGTTTATAAAGTAGGATAACAACATCCCTGTTTCCAGTAACTGCCACCACTCTGTTGGCTTTATTTTCCTTTAGTGAAGAGTAAACTGCCTTTTTAATAGACCTATTCATTATAACTCAGAAGAATGCTTCTCCCAAGAGGCAATACTCTGTTCAGAGCCCACTGTTTTGTATGTGAATTTAGGATGGATGTTTCTTCCCCTCATGCATCCCTTTACATTAATCTACAGTGTGATTTTCCTGCCACTTTGTCACCCTCACCCAACAGCATGACATTGTTGCCACTAAGTTTATTCTACCCTGAGTAAATATTATATTAATAAATGTCGCTTAAGAGAAGGTGTGTATAGCACTGTTTAACTTTTAAATGCTTAACAGATCAAAATAATGAAAATAAATTGCTCCTGAGTTAAGTATAGGAGGAGGCCCATGAATTTTAAACAACTGGCCTCAGTTATCCTTCCTCCTGTGGTGCTTCCATTCAGATAAGCCCGCAGCAAAGCACTTGGCCTAAAGATGTTCATATGCTGTGGTCTCTCCATGGAAACAGTCTTAAACCAGAGAAAACAATTCCATTTTTAAAAAGGCTGAATCTCCTTTCCAGTTGGCTCCTAAAATAACTTTGAGCTCAGCCTCACACGTGCTAACTGCAAGTTAACTCGGCAAAGGCTGAGGCATGTTGTTAGAACCATTTTAAGGAAAAGTTGGGGACACTGCTGTGACAATCACTTCAGCTGCCAGTGTGGCCTTAAAGAATGATCTGTTCCTTTACCACTGCATTTTAATGTGGCAGCCCTTTTGGAAACCTGGGGATTATGAGCTTTCCTAAACTCATATTGTGGAATCCTGTCACCAGTTAACCATTTGCATTCTTTTCCAGAGGCAGAAAGTACAGTTCAGGTTCTTCCTTTGAGCTCTTTCAGCAGCTGAAGGTGAATGACCTTGTCTGTACTTCCCTGTTCTCTCCAGACAAACCCAAATTTTATCAAACACATAGGAAAGGGAAGGAATCAGCACTTTGGTTTAGTCATAATTAGCCTGAAAATTAAGCCAAACAGAGAGTTTCAGTATCTATTAGAATTAAATATGTATTGTAAGTTCCCTTGGAACTGATTCATTTTGTGTAATTTTCCCCTCCATAGCTCTTGCAGTAAATTTGCCTTAAGAGAAGGTTGTATTTAAGAAAACAACCTAAATTATTCTGACCATATGTCAGGGATACCCAGCGATGTGTATTTTACAGAAATGACAGCTTTATCCAAAAGACATAAAAAAGTCATTCTTGTTTTGGTGATTTTTGGCAGTGAGTGCTGTTGTGAACAACCTGGCTATGTGGCAATACACTGGTGCCACACAAAGCCCCCACTGTTCACAGGGTTGGGAACTGGGACAAAAAGATAAGTCAAGACTTTCCTGACTGGATGCCAAATCCTTTGTGAACTGTCTGAAATGCCCAGATTATGTTGATTCCTTATCACCAGGAGAAATAGCAAATGCTGTACAATTGCTTCACTCACGTTGCCAGGACATTACATCCTTTGGGTAAATTATGTATCCTTTTGGAATCCAAATTATTTTCATCCTAATTTTCAAGGTCCTATCTTATTTTAGTCAATTTGTTTCCTCTCTGTTGATGACCTGTGCTGTGCCAGCTTCCTGCAGGCTGATGTTCCCTTGTGCAGCCATCAGTCTGTTCACCTTTCAGACCCTCTGTGCCCATTATACCCTCTCTGATCTTTGATGATTCTGTTTTCCTCTCATCCTTTAGCTTTCTTCAAGATTAATGTTTCCATCAGCCTTCCATTGCTGACTCATTCCTGATCTCCTCACTGACCTGTTCCCACAAACTGTAATATGTCAACCTATGAAAATAATTTACTTGAGAGAAAGAATGACCAGGAAAATAGATGGATAATTAGATAATCTTATCATTTCTCTTGCTGTTCTGTCAGGTGTCCTCCTCAAAAAGTTTAAAGCTACACCCTATTTTTACCCGTATTACTGCACATATCCAGCCATGGGCCTACAGAACTGAGGCTTCATTTGCTCTTTTTTTGGAGATTATTATCCTTTGTTCACAAGCTGTACAGCTCCTTTCCTTCCTGACAATTCTGGACATTTTTCAAGTGTTTCTCATCCAAGAGTTTTCAAACTCATCATTCATCTCCATGACTATCCCTACTCACATGGATTAAATTTTGTCTTGAGTTATTTCTTAGCATGGGGAAAAATGGGATTCTGGAATTGATTGGTTTACCAAAGAAAACCTGTATTAAAGCTGAGCACAAGCCTGAGTTTTCTTAACTTCCTATCCTGGCTGCTATACTTTCTTCCTATGCCAAGCTAAGACCTAGCAAATAAAATTCCAAAGGGTTTCTTGGGTTTGGTTACACAAATTTTAGCATCATTTTTGTCCTGGGGGAATATTGTCTCTCTGTTTACTCTGAGATACTTGGAATCTCTCAGGAAAATTAAATCATGTTGCTTCCTGTTTTTCTTCCTTGACTTCTTTTGTGTTTCCATAACCTGGGAGGGCTGGATATATCTGGAAATGATTGTCAGCCTGAAGGACTTGTTGGACCTGGAATCAGAGAATTTGTGAAGAGTGAGCACTTCATACTTTGGTTCTGTTGTTCAGGTGTCCTGGGGATCAAATTGGGGTGCAGTGATGCCAGCCTGCCTTCAGAGGTTTGATGGTGGCAAAGGGACTGCAGGATGAGGAAAGTAATTTATCTTCATTGAGGTTTTTTCAGTGGCTAGCAAGTGAAAACTTCCTCTGAGGAGCAGGGTGATAACAGGAGATGGAAGCCAGTATGTTCAGTTTTGGATGGCTACGGGAGCTGCTGCTGCAGCCATCTGGAAAGAGAGATTTCAAGTCTGCAGCAGGAGAATGAGCAGGAGATGAGGAGATAGAGTGAGAATTGAGGCCCCAAAGTGTCCTGCCGTGTCTCTACTCCTAAATACCCTGGCCTGTGAGTAGAGGAGGAGGTAAGAGGAAACCTCTACAGCTGGAGCTGCCCTTTGAATTGATATTTCACTTCCCAGGCCAGTGCTTTTCACATGCCCTAAAATTTAAAACAAATTGGAAATATTTCAGAACTGTGAGTATACACAGCCTAATCTGTTTAATTGCTGTCTGACAATATGAAATCAGTTCTGAATGTATACCATTCAGTAAAATAATAATTACCATAGCAACACACACTACATCTGAAACATAGCTCTTCCCTACAAAAACCCAGAAACAGAAAGCCTGAACTCTTCACACAGCTCTGAGAGCAATTAGCGAGGTTTCTTCTCCCCTTTCAAATCACTGTATTTGAAAGATGCCGACAGATGTCGAAAGGTAAATAACAATCAAATGTTGTTTCTTTCTTCATGCTTAATTAGGGATAAATCAGTGCATTGTATCTTTCATGGCAGAGATTGTAACTAATTCTGTGCCCCAAAGAAATAAGTGCAGTAAGGAGAGGAGGGCAGCAGGACACCATCCTGGTGCTTCTCAAGTCCTGCTCCCATTTGACCCAAAGGAAAATACATTTTCTGGCACCATTTCCCCAGGTTCTTTGTTGCAATTATTCTGCTCCTGGCTCCGAACTGGCAGTGAAGGTGCCCACCAGGATGTTCAATGGGAATGTTTGTTGCACATTAGAATTTGAAACTGTATTTCTGGAGATACAGTGGTTCAAGTAGAGAGGTGACTGTATTTTACTGGGGCACTTTTGTGTTCTTCTATATATAAAGCCTTGGCTTTGTGTGTGTGTAGCTAAAGTAGATGGGAAAACAGGGTGGCTTTCTGTGAGTATCCTCACAAAATGAGGTAAAATGCTTCAGTTTGAAAAATCATATGAATTTTCCTTCACCTGTTTTTTTCTTTTTCCCCGCAAAAAAAGACCCATTAGATCCTGCTAAGTTCCATGTTTCTATTTCTGAGTTTTACTGAAAGAGTATTAAGGAGTTTGACAGGAATTTGGAGCTAAAGGTGTGTGCAAGAGCATAGAATCAACAAACCAAAGTTAATACCAGTAATTGAGTGCAGTTCAGTCTTTTTCTGTAACTACAATGATAACACCTCTGTGAATATTGCTTGGTTTTTATTTATTTATGTACAAATGTATGTGCATGAAGAGTTCAGTGATTTTCCTTAACTGGTACCATTACTGTCAGCACAGTTCAGATCCCTGAGTTCAGAGTTCCCAGCCACAAAATGACTTAAAAATTTGGTCTAAGAAAGAATAACCCCCTAGTCTGAGGTGTGTGATTTGTTCCCTTCTGTGGTTTAAAATGACAGAAGTGAGGATGAAGAGGCTTTGCCCTGCAGGGAGTAAAAAGCTCCTGAGCTGGGTGAGTGATGGATGGCTGCAGTAAAAATGGTTTTCTTTCCAGAATGAATTTAGAAGTCACTGGGTCCATAATGTGAACTCTGTGGTCTGCTGCCCTTGGGGGATTTTTTTTTGGTGTTTTGTTTTGGTGAGGAAGAGAAACTGTTTTCAAAGATTAGCTAATTTAGAGAAGTGCTTATTGGATGTGTGCAGTTGATTTCCTGCCCATTATTCCATCAGCAGCAGTAATTGTTCAGTAGGTGCAGGCAGGATGTTTGGTGCTAAAACCGCTGAGGATTCAATGACAATCTACCCCCTGAATATTTAGAATTGATGAGAAACCCTCTCTTGTCTTCTTGTTGATTTACATGTGCAGATGATCATTGCTACAAGTGAAAAATCCATTTTTTTTCTTTCTCAAGCAGTGGAAAGGTGTTTTCAGTGCAGGCACCTCTGTCCTTCTGTAGGGAAAGGGCCACTTTTGGGTGCTCTTCCCTAAAAGATCCATCCTGATCCTGAACTGACGAGTTCCAGGATACCTGAGCAGTGCAGATTATCCAGATACATAAGAGCATTATGCCATTAGCAGGACTGATTTGTGCCATTTCATTGAGCATTCTACCTAATGGTAGAATGAGAATTTTAAAGCCAAACTTGGTTATATCTGTGCACTTAATTACCATTCTTTTTGATGCAACTTAGGGTTGTGTCAGGAAATATATTTTAATTAACTTTTCATGTGCAAAGCACTATAGACTAATAGATAATGGAGATTTTTGCAGTCTATTCTGCATATTCAGAGTAGCTTTGTATAAAACAACCAATATTTCATAAGTCATTTATGTTCAGAGAACAGAATTATTTCTTTGGCTACCTGCTCAAAATGTATGAAATGCAAATACAAATGTGGGAGAGGAGCAGAGAACTATTTTTCTCCAGATAAATACAGAATCCTGTCCTTTCCCACCGCTCTATTGATTACTTAAAACGGAATGTCTGAAGTTTTCTGCATTTTCAGCAAACTACTTCTTTGTGGGTGTGAAAACAACACTTTGATAACTCCATCTGGTTTTTTTATTCCTTGTCCTGTTTATTATTTTGTTACAGTGGATTTCAAATTTTATATCTGTGTTTCTCTGGGGAAGAATTTGTAGTTTTCAGTTGCTTGGATGCGCAGCATCAACAAAATCCCTTGGAAGGACTTTTTCCGGGAAGCAAGGACATGTTTATACTTGCAGTTGAAATTGCTTCTTTATTCACTTTTCTTTTTCCTAGCCTGGGCTTTCTGGGTTTCCATAACAACACCAAAACTCTTTCTATAGTGCCTTAGTATTTTCTCAACAAAATACTTGTTTTGTTTCCCCTCTTTTCTCCTTTTATTTTTTTTTTTATTCATCTCAAAATGAGCATAAATTGGAACCAACAGTGGGAGGAACTTCTTTCAGTAAGGAATTTGTAGGTCAGGATTGCTGCTGACTTCCTGTGATCAAATATGTTTTTTCCAGGGAACATGCCCGCAATCTTCACATTTTCCACTTTTTTTTTTCTATTATTCCATAGAAATATATCAGAGCAACCCAGCCTCCAGCCAGAGAGATCTGGGAAGAGCTTCCAGCACTTCTGGGAGCTCTGACAGGAGGGGATGGCTCAGGACAGACCCAGGAGGTTTAGGAACACTCTGGGCTCATTAAGTGGGATCCTTCCCAGTCAGAGTGGCCAGGCCTTGGAATCAGTGTTGGCCTTCACTGGATGCACCTTTTGGCAATGCTTTCTGATTAAAAAGGCTTAATTTTATTATTTTTAACCACTCTTGTCAGTTTGAAGGCATTAATTGAATTTTCCCAATGTGTTTATATCTCCAGAGAGATTATTTGTGACGTGAAGGATGGAACACTGAGAAATTTCATGGCTTTCCACTGATTTCTTTTTCCCCCCAAGCTATCCTCTGTTCTTATTTCTGCTTTAAATTTCTTTAAACCCTAGATTTCTTAAATAGCATTAAATTTATGTTGCAACTTTTGATTTCAGCTTGAGGATCACATAGTAATTGGGAACAGAGAGCAATGTCATCTTGAAGTCACTAGGTTAGAATTTTTTTCTTTGGTTTTGATATTAAACAATTCATCTGGAAAAACAGTAGTAAAGAGATTTACTAATGCTGTGGTGTTACTTTGATCCTTTTGTTTAAAGGTAGCTTTTCAGAATTTCAGCACATGGGGGATCACTGTCACTCGTGTTTTGAATGCTGGTGGTCTGCAAATGAGGAAAATTCAAGTGTTTTCTATCATGTTGAGGCCTAATTCAAGGTCAGTCACTGTTGGCAGCAATCCTCTCTCTGCAATTCAAACCCTCACAGGGAAGAATTCCTTCCCAACACCCATTCTAAACCTCTCTCTTCCTTTTCTAACATATGTATTTTTTCTAACATTTGTGCATAAGCTTTTAACTTTTAAAACATTCATAAAATCACCAAGAATATTAAACCAAAGGTATTTATAGTGCCTGCAAGAGTTTTGTATTTGTGGGTACAAATTCTAATGCCTGAGCAGATGGTAGCACCTGCAGGGTTACAGATGTTTGTATCCCTCTGTGCAAAACCCAAGTCCTGTTGTGTTTCTAAAGATTGATTGCTGAGAGTTTACTTCCAAAACCCATTGTAACAGCCACAGTAAATATAAATAGTAGACAGGAAAGGCCACATTTTGGGAAGGTTATCCAAGAAGATGTGTGTGAAGGTTACTACAAAGAAAGACAGTTCATTTTCTCTGTGTTTTGCTCTCGTTTTGTGTGTTAAAGCTGCAAACTACACTGTTAAACTGTGAGTGTATTGAAGTAATTTGCTTTACAGGATGTGTTAAAAGGTTTTGCTGAATATAGATCTTCTTTCACGTGGTGTTAAAATGTTTCTTTCAGTTCCTCAAAATTCAGTGTGGTTGTTGTTGAAGACTTCTCCACCAGGCTTTGGCTCTGATCACTATTCCTTACTCCATTTCATTTTCCACTTTCACTAGGTTCATTAAGTATCTCGAGATGAGGATTTAAAAGATGGGTTGGAGGTCACATCATCCTCACCAATTTGTAATTATGTCCCTATTATCTCTAAAATCAAGACTGATCTTATTAAGTAAGGAGATTTCCCTCCCACTCCCTTGGGCATGCTAACCTGATTAACACAAGGTCATTCTCCAGTTCTTTAAGTTGCTTGAACTACTTGTTTTTTGCAATATCCTAACAAATAAGTTGCTTTCCACTCCGTGCCCATCCTGTCACATCCCTACACTTTGCTGGGTCTGTTGGCCTCATATTTTGAAGATCAACAGAGCAATCAATTAATGAGTGGCCCTTCAGGTGAGCCTTCACATGGATCCTGAATCCTGGGACAGAATTTCTCTACTTTGTCCTGGCTGCATTCCAAGGCAGTTTTATTCTCTGTGTTATTTTCCTTTATTCCCTTACTACCAACAGCAAAGCATCCAGGTGCTCCTCAGCCTGGCAGAGTTCAGATATTAAATTTCAATTGTTTCATATCCCTGCTCTTAATCTTTTTTTAGGGCTTGGTTTGTTCTGTTAGAGAATTGTTGAAAAACTACTGCCTTGGGCCTTTTAGTCTCTACTTTCTGTGCTGCTTCCTGCATTGTGGATAAACCTGCATGGAAATCACTCCTAAGCTCAGCACTGTGTCCAATTCTCCAGCACACAATTTAAACACAGACTCCAGTAGGCCTGAACAAAAGGTCACACTTCAAAGCCTGGAATTCCTGTCCAAGCGACGAACAGCAGCACCAAGCATGTTCTTTGATATTTACTGGGTAATCGAATGCTTCTCCTCTCTTCAGGAAGCTCTCCAATAAATTCAGCTTAGAAAGTGTCAACAAAACTATTGTCTGCCACTGGGCTGTAAATCTCCTTGACATCCAAGTCATACTCAGTACTTTTGCAGTGGGAACTCGTACATCTTGATATGGTGAGCAATCAGCTGGAAGCAACTTATTAAGAAAAATTTTGAGACTGGTTTTGCCTTTTGTGTTGCAAACTGTTGCTTTAAACTGTAGGCGTCTGTCTGAACATGAAGTGTCCTGGGGTGAAGCACTGGCAATTTACCTGTCTCTGCATGAAATTGGTAATTATTGATCAGCACATGCAATAGGAACAGTTCTGTGCTGGTTTAGAAGTCGTGTAGGTGTTGAACGCATTTACAGTAATTATGTATTTACAGCTAAAGTCAGAAAGAAAAAAGAGACAGGACCCTGCTCACAAAATGTCATGCCCTCCTCTCTTTTGTTTGAAAAATAAAGCAAATATTCTCCTAAACCCTGCGCCCCAGCATAGGTGCAGTTCCTGTCTTTGTGTAACGCATATATTGTGTATTTGCAACATCCCAGTGGAGTCTCTGTGCTATCTCTGTTTCTGATTTCAGTTAATCAGTACCAGGTCTTTTTGGAAACAGCAGGAGGGAATTTTTCAGGAATCCACGTAGCCTTTTGTGACTCCTTGTACTCTGAAAGGCTCTGCACCACTGGAGGCTGCTGCGCTTGGAGGTGCAGTGATGCAGCTTCCAGCAGGCTCTCCCCACACATGGGAGCAGTGCTTTGTAATCAGCATCAGGATACAGCTCATTCTTCCCTAATCCTCAAACAATTCACTCCAGGGATTCGTGCTAATGATCCTATATTCTAAATTATGTGCAATAATAATAATAATATTAATAAATACATCCTGCACAACATAAAGTGGAGTTTTCAACTAAAATGGCCTTCTCTCAATGCCAATTTGGGTGTTGCCTGGTTGCCTGAACCCCAATCTCCTTCCAGTCTTACAGATATCTGTAATTTGGGGGCAAGATTACACAAAGCCTAATCCTGCAAGGTGCTGGGAGAGCTCAGTTATTTATGGAGAAAACTGTGTGTTCATCACTGACTTGATTTGCTGCTTTTATTGTATGAGAAAGTTTTGTAGAGAAGGATGAGAAAGGTTGTCTGTTACATTTTCGATGGATTTGGGCAGCTCAGAATGCTGGATGTTCCCAGGTGCCTGACACACCTCATTCTACAGGAAATTGCAAGTCAGACTCTTGGTCTTCTGTATTGGTAAATTTTAGACAAATTTCAAGTACAAAGGTGGCATCTCCTGAGATCAAAGATCTCATTTTTAAAGACTTGTTGTGCCCTTGTTGTTCCAGTGCTAAATGTGGGAGGAGGAGGTGTCTGTGCATGGGGGAGTGTGAGACACTCACTGCTTTTTATCGAATTGTTGCTTGATTTACAGTTTTGCCATGTAATCCATGTTTTATACCAGATTATTCAGCTACTGAGCCTGCTGGGCTCTGATATTTGTCATTATATTAAAAGCTTGTTCAAAGGCAGCAAATAAAACACTTTTTCTTCCACTAAGTGAAATTCAGACAGACAAATCCAGCTGTTGCCTGTAAAAATAGCTACAGATGTCCTCAACAGGAAAAAGGTTTTCATGCGTTGTTATAGCAACAGAAATTCAGGAGAACTTTAAGATTAGGTATTGGCTATTTTTTCAAAATTCCCATTAAAAATACCCATCACAAATAATTTGCTTTTTAAAGAACCACTCTGATTTAATAGGAAGAAATTCCGCAATATAAAATGAATTCCAACTTGCAGGTTATATCTACCACTTTTAGATTACATGAAACATGATCTGTTTTTAATAAGTGGTCCAGTATCAGCTTGAAATATACTTCATGTTACCTGTGTGGCATTTTTTAGATGTCTTGATGTGGGACATCTGTTAATTCTACTCTCACTAATTGTTAACACGCACACACAAAATTGTGTAATCACGTTTTTCACAGAAATAGTTGTGTTGTGGCTGAAAGTCTGGAAATACAATGAGGGATTTATGCAGATATTTGGCTTTTCGAGTCTGGTATTCTGACTTGAAAGCATAAATATTTCTCCTCTGATTAATGGACTTTTTTTAGCAAGTGTCAAATCAGCTCATTTTTTGCTTTGCAGCTGCTTTTGCCTTGAGTCCAATTTATATTCTGGGTGTTCCTTTCCCTAAGTTTAGGGATTGACATATGTGGCAGCAAGACTAATATTTCATTAGAAATCTTATCATTCTGAGTGCTGCTAATTTGTAGCACAGTTTGGTTGTGGTTTAGACCTCTGTGTTTGGAAGTTGCTCTTGTTACCTGTCCTAATTTCATAATAACAATCTAAACAATATTTGAATAGAAATCAACATCCCAAAGAGTGGAACTAACCTGGGAGGCAAATCATTATTCTTTTCATGCCTTTAGTGCTTCACTTCTCTTGCCCTTCTTTCCTCTCCTTTTGACTGACAATTTCAATATTGAAATTGTAACTTCCTCGGGTCATGAAGCATTTTCTGCAGGGCTCAGTAGCCACCACTTGCAATTCCAATGGAATGCAAGAAAAGACAGCCCAGATCCCGGATCTTCCAACACATATCTGTGTATTCCTGGACTTCTAGGGGGGACTAGGGCTTTCCATCACCACCATCCCTTGCTCCTGCTTTGCCTTTATTGCTCCTTTACCCTGTTCAGCATTTGGAAAGTGCTGTTGCACTTGGTGTGCTCCTCATTATTGTGGAGGTGACAGGGATGGTGTCCTCAGAAGTGCTGAGTGACAAAGATGACATCATTGGGATTCTTGTCACTGCCACCTGCCAAACTCACGGACAGAGCTGCAGAAGGGCTGCAAGGGGCACATGCAGAAGTAAAGAGGGCGAGGAGGCAGCACAAGAACCAAGTGCTGCTCTGTTATGCTCATACACAGCCCAATTTCTTTGTGGTGACCTTATTTACAGAGCTACCTCAGGAATTTGTGAGAATGGTAACAAAAAAAATATGGCAAACTCCTACAGAGAATTCCAATTAAATATCCAGGTGCTGTGCCATTTGAAAGGTCTTTGCTCTTGTGTCCAAACAAACAATTATCAACTACCTAATACCTGGAAAATGAATGTTTGAGACCTAACTGGAGACTATTAAGCACATTTTAGTGCCTCTTCAGTGTCACATTGCAGCAGCAAGTTTGTGTATTTACACTGCTTGTTCTTTTTTTCATTCGGATTTGTTTCCTTAAGAGACTTAATCTTGGAAATTTTTTATGACTAATGAAGGTAATGGTACTCCTTAGGTCATCACCTGAGAGAGCTTAGGTCAGCCTTGTACACTGTAGGAACATTAAATTGAATCATCTGAGCAAAAATAGATCATCAGAGAGCAGCAGATGAATCCATTACCAGGAAATCTGCTGCTCTTTCCAGTCTGGACAGGAGAGTAACAATCTCAGCTGAGGGCATATTACAAAGCCGGGAGAGGAGAGAGACGAGGCCATGGGAGAGAAAGGAACACCAGCAACTGATGTGAGAAGAACTGGATATATCCCTTTTTAAATAAACGTCTGTAGAGGAAGATAACGCATCAGTTCTCCTGATGAAACCAAACCTCATGAACCTCTGAGATCATCTGCCATAAGAACCAATTTATGGCAAATATCCATGTGGTCCTGGTTTTCTGACAGTTCTGTGGTGCTGTAGCTGTGCAATGTTTGATTTTATGTAGAAAAGGAAGCTGAAAATGAAGTATGAGAATCTAGGGTTGTGGTAATACCACGTTGTCTTTGTGGATTGTGAGAGCTCCTACTCTTGTGTCTGGATACCTTCATGAATCAGCAAAAGACTCTTCCAAGAACAGAAATTGCTTCTAGTTCTTCCATTTGAGATATCTGTGTGTTTGTGGTTATCTATGATCAGGGTCATAAAGTAATCCTGGGTGAGTTAGGAAAGTGTTCCGTATGCCTCTGAGTCCAGAGAAGAACTGGCTTTGCAATCAGGCTCCTCTCAGGTAATAGCTTTTTATCTCTGCAGTTTGATTCCCTTTCTGTGTCATGAGGACATAAAGATGAAGGTAAGAACCTTTTGGAAATCAGTAAAAACTTGTATTTACTTCTTGCCTTGCATCCTTGTGTAATTACCTTTTAAAGCCTTTAGCTTAAAATAATAGAATTAATTCATTTTTATACATACAGCAAGTGGTTAAAAATAACAACCAGTTTTCAAATTAGTATTGACCATACAGTTAAATAAACAGATGAGTTCTAGGCCTGTTGAACTGTTAGAAAACAAACAGTTAATGAAAATGGGGTGCATAAAGGAAGGGGATATAAAAAACACACAGTTACTTGACTACTTAGCCTTATAAATAGCACAGAAATCATGTTACACGGAGTTGCATACGAAATAAAGCAAAAATATGCAAATGCTTGCCTTGAAAAGACCCAAGCATGAAAATAGCTTTCCTTTTCTTCTGTTCCCTCCTATCCAGAATGGTTTTTCTCCAGAATGTTTACTCTCTTCTACGTTGTTCATCAAGGCTTTCATGAACAGCATGGATTTTTCTATTTGGATCTGGTTCACATGAGGATAGTCCATCAGAGACATCCTGCCTGGCATGTAATTAAAACAGTGTCCTACCTGAGAAAGGATCCAATCCTAGCTGAGGGCTGGGCCTGATTCTGTGGAATCACTCTGCACCTTGGGAAGGATGTTGCCAGATCCAGTTCAGTGTCATATTCTCAATCAATGGCCTTGTGTTGCTTTTCTCATTCCATGCCTTTATTAGAAATTAATAGTCCAGTTTACAAATACTGGTAAATATTCCCTTTAAAACAAAATCAGTAAAGAAGCATTAAAATCTACTTCCAGTTAAATATTGAATGCAGTTGCAGTTAATGCTGTCATGTTCATTCAGTGGGACCTTGCCCAGTGCTTAGTAAACAAATCTAAACAAATGGGTGTGCGAGCTTTCAGGGTGAAGCTCTCCTGGATTGCCTGCCAGGCTTTCCATTACTCATAATCAAGGTATTTTTTTTTTAATAAGTTGACCTGTTTAATGATAAAAATGCCTTTGAGTATAATTAAATTGAATTCTGTGTTTAAAGTGACCCTCTGATTCATGGGCATTTGCAGCAGAAAGAGCAAAAATAAAATTAAATCCTTATTGAAAGGTGCAGTAATTAAGTCTCTCAGTTCTGGCTCTCAGCAGCTGGGATGAGAGCAGGGGATCAGCAAAGGGTGTTGCCTGTAATGCACCCAAAGATCTGCCTGTGTGGGAGATGCTACCCTAAAACAATGATTTAAAATATTTTTTTTAATAGGGCAGAGAAGTCTTAGAAGAATTGAAATCATTACAGAATGATTCTTTACAAAGAGATGTAGAAGAGCTGGTTCTTCAGTCCTGTAGCATTTTACAGCCATAAATGAGCAGCCCTGACTGAGAACAACCCCAAAATGTTACAGCCAGTGCAGATGCCTCGTGGATTTTGCTTTGACTGAGGGTTGGCTTCTCTTCCCTTGGGAGTTCAGTGGAAATGTGAGACTCTGGGCCTCAGAAAAAGATGCCTTTTCCCAGGCAGTCAATATATTATTGGGGGCCTGTTTTGAATTATTAAGCAGCTAATCGGATTCCAAAGGCATGTCTTTCTATTGCTTTGGATTAAAGGCCTGATTACAATTCCTAATTAGTCACCTCGATTCCCATTGATTTCCCAGAGTTAGGCCACACCACTCTCTTTGTGATCCAGCTCCACATTCCGTAGGCAGAAGACACCAGAATGTAGGGCAGGTGCTGGATGGGGAGTGCACCACACTGCGCAATGTGACTGCAGGTTACGTTATGAGGTTAATTAATTAAGGACTATGCTCTGGAGATCCGGTGTCTCTTGAATTACCCTCCTTGCTTTAAGGAAAAGAGCTAAGGGAAATTTCACATGTTTTTAATAGAATAGAAAAACCATAGAAAATAGGGCTGAAAAGCAGCTCAGGAGGTCATTGAGTCCATGTTTCTACCTCAAGGTAGAACTCACTAAATCTAAACCCATCCTGGGAGCTCCTTTTCTGACCTCACCTCAAATCCTGGCAGTGGAGATCCCACAACGTCCTTTTGCAAGGCTATTCCAGGTCTTGGTGATGGGAGTTACAGGTGGAAAGTTTTCCTAGTGCCCAGTCTGAATCCCTCCTGTTAATTTTGTCAATCATGTTTATCCCTTCCTCATTAGCACAGGAAACAATATCAAATCTTCCTCGGTCTCATTGTTCCATGGGAATTCTGGTGTTTTCCTCGGCCATCATCATTTATTCATGGGCAACATTTTCTAAACTTTAGGTCCTTCTCACTGCTCTCTGATTTGCATTCATAAAGTTAAAATCTTTATTGCAGCTGAAGTAATTTAGTTGGAGAACAAAATATCAGAAAATAGACATTATCCTTGAATCCTGTAGGATGCATGGAATGGCTGCAGCTTGAGGAGTGAGGAAGCACAGCCTGTGCAAGGCCTCTCCTCTCCAGCACACGTGGGACAATCCGTGATCCTTGGGCTGGAAGTCACTGGAGGGGCTCTGCTGGCGTCACTGGCGTCGGAACGGGACCGGGGCCCAGGAGTGAACTGGGGCGTGCAGGCACTCTTCAGCCATCTGTTGTTTTTTATTGCAGCCTCCAAAGCCTTCATACATTCATCTTACACGTTTCTTTTCAAATCTGAATGTGGTTTGTTTTTTTTTTTTTTGTTCCCCCAAAGGGAAATGAAATTGTAACCAGAAAAAAGATGGGAGTGGCTGGAAGAACACACCTTGCACAGGAGTTGTCTGGCTGTGAGGATTGTGGTGCATGTCTGGGTCTTGTTCTGCCACTTTCTCTCTGTCCCTTTGGTAAACTCTTCACCAGGTATTGCTGGGTGTGCTCCTTACTATTTCCATCTTGGATCTCTTAGAAATTGTTCGTCGAATGTTGGGATTTTTGTGCCAAAAAAGCAAATGGATGATTCTTTTAAATCTCTTCTGCGTTTGGCAAGCTGAGAACCTTGGTATCTTTTGGTGAGTGTCTTATGCTTCACCTGGGTCTTTACCAGATTAATTTCTTATAGAAGAATTATTAGAATTTGAATTTACTGGCCATTATGAGGAAAAAATCCTAAGTTATTACCTATTCCACTGTATGATGATGCACTATATCAAGTTGAGTCTAGCAGAACTCTTAAATAAATTCCACTATCCATTTTGAAAATTGTGTGTAGTTTTGCATTAAATTATATTAACTGCTGAGTGTTGCTGTGATATGTGTACTGCTCCTTTTAAAAGGGTAAAAATCATATCATATCAGGAATGGCATGGAGTCATATTTAAAATTTGTGTGGCAATGATAAAATGGACTTAAAAGCAAGGTAAAATAATAACTTAGAGTTGGCATATTGTGTATGAACAACCTGTAAATATTGTGCTAATGTTGTGAAGGGGCGGGCAATGATTGAATTTAAGGACATACTCTGAAGTTAATTATGAATTTTTGCCTGAGACTCAGCGCTGTGTCTGTCTGCAGCCTGGAGTAATTTCTACTGGAAGACTCAATCCCAACCATGCAGTGCCATGGACTTACTCTAACAGCATTTTTCTGTCTCAAATTTATGTAAATCCAAGTGTCTCCCTGACTACTCCCACTTACTAAGGGTTTCATCAGGAAACAACCTCGTATTAAATACATGGAGTGAGAAATCTGGGGGTTTACTTTCCTTTTTTTTTTTTTTAATTGGTTGCTGCTTTTGATTTTTAAGAATGTGGTATTTCAACAGGCATTTTATTCCAATAGGGAGACTTCGAAGGAAATAGATATAGACTGATTATTGGAACAACCTGGAGTACAGCCAGGGGTTTTACTCCACTAATTTCCCCTATTTCCTGACCATTTCACATCCCATGCCTTTTTCTGCACCATCACTTCACAACAATCCCTTTTGGAGGGAAGAGGTCTGGCTGGAAGGATTTGCAAGGAAAATGTTGGGAGGTCTCTGTTAATTGTCATCCTTGGGTAACACAAGGCAGAGCTGATTTGAATTGTGTGGGCAAGGGCTGGGATGTGGGAGGGTGAAAAGATCCATAGAAAAGACAGAGAGGAGAAATGTCCAATTCCTGTTGCCATCTTGCTCCTTTATCAAAGGTAGATCCAGGATGCAGAATTCTTTGCAATCCTGACTAAATGTTATTCACTGTTTCTTGCTCTTATCAGTCTTCTGCACTATTTTCCTTCAGTATAGTCCAGAGTGGCTGAAATGGAAGAGAAATCCATTCTAACTTGGAAGTAAAATATATCAGTGTGTCAATCTCCCTCATGAATGGGATGCCTGAGACATTCTCATGATAAGAAAGAGGTCTTTAATTACTGTAGCAGCAAGTAGGCAAATTAATCTCAATCATTCCATTAATTTTTTCCTTTCTTTCTATTTCTTTCTTTCTCTCTTGGTGAGGTTTTGCAGATATGAGAACCTGAGCAGTTACTCAGATGTGTCTTATTGTACTTTATTGTTCTTTTCCCTGCAAATTTTTCATGTCCTCTGTTCTTTTCTCTGCTAATTTTTCTTGTTCCCTGCATCAGAGAAGAGCTTTGATCAGTGAGGTGTTAAAACCAGTAATATTCACTTTTGTTTTCGACCGAGATCACATTAAACTGAACACATGTACTTGAAGGGCCACATATATTCCTTTTTTAGCCTAAATGAAACTTGCTATCAAAATGGACATTTTCTTTCTTACAAGATTAGATCTGTGTTTAAGAAATGGCTATAAATGCTAATTATTTCTTTTCAGCTTTTCCAATTTCCTTGCTAGGAAGATTGGGGCAATACGTTTTGCAGGAGGAAGAATCCTAAAGGAATATCCCTTTCTTCCTTTAAGCCATTTCTGCAGGAAAGTACCAGAGATACAAAGTTCTCCATCAAACATGGAAACCTCTTTCCCTCATGCCCAGGAATATGATTGATCCCTGTGAAGATTAATGACATTCTCATAGTTCTTTTAAAAAAGGGAAGATGTGAGAAATACAACCATAAATAAATACATAAATAACGTGGTCCCTTAAAGGCTACATGAGACCTTAAAAAAACCAGGTAATTTACCCTTCTGTGCTGTCTAAATGAAGCTCACCTTTCCCTAATGTGATGGTGACTCAGAGCTGAAGGCTCAGGAGGAACTGTGCAATTGTTCTTGACAAGTTCTTCTAAATATCAAGAAGAATCCAATATCCCTGGAAACAGGGAGCCTGGGAAGTTTCCCTAATTGGATTTCTCAGCCTTCCTGCCACAGGCTGTCCCTGTGGGTGAGAGAGCTTGGTCTGTCTGGGCTCTCAGTGGCAGAGTGAGGTCAATTCCACTCTGCTGGGCATCAGTTTTTATTTTCTTTGGTGGTTTCTTATGTCTCTATTTTATTTTCCTGAGCATTTTCCTTTGCTGCCATCTCAGCCAGGTGAAAGTAAATCAGTGCTCAGGCTCCAGCCTTGCTGAGCTTTATTTGGGAATGAAGTGATTGTCTCCCTGTCTTTGGTACTTCTAAAAATCTACAAATCAAATGAATGATTTCAGCAAAAATGTGGGATGGCTGATGATGACATAACCAGCCCTGATCAAAGAAACCATATTAAATATTAGAAAACACCAAGTTTTGATAAAAGTGAGCGTTTTGCCATCAGTCCATTATTGTTTTTTAACATCTCTAAGTCAAGAAGTGCTGTGGAATCGTGAACTGAAACAGGACAGAAACAGATGAGAATTCACTGAACAAAATACAGAAATATTTTATGAGGCAGTGGTAACTTTGTAAATACCTTGTCATTCCCCAGCACCTTCTGCCCAAGGATTAAAGCATAGTTTTCAGGTATTAATAAATTAAATTTCATGGTATTCTTCCAAAGTTTTAAGGCAATAAACCTCTTTGACTCCTAGATGGATGGATGTGCAGGGATTAAATGATTTGCTGGCAGAGGTGTCATTTGTCAGCCCCAGAACTGGGAGCAGTGCTCAGGCTCCTATCACGTTACATCTTCCAATTTACCACTGCTGGGTTATTATAACTCAAATCTTGCTTTAGCAGTAACTTCTCCTGTGTTATCTCAGAGCTCAGCTGGTGTTCCTAATCTTTAGTTTTATCTTGCTATATTATTTTCAATCTAACCCGTTGCAGTTGTGTCTCTTGTGTCGCTTCCATGCCTCATTAAAAAGCTCACTCAGGCGGGTGCACCACCTGTATTTTGATTTGAAAACTCTCTGCCCTTGAGGAATCTTGGTGCTGCCTGACTGTACGTGTGATAGATCCAATTGTGTGCTATTAGCAGTGTTTTACAGATAAACCCAGCAAAAATAATTCATTGTCATTTCCAGTGTGGATTTGGAATACTGATTTTATTTTTTACGTTTGGTGCTTTGTTGACCAATGAAAATTCTTGCACTTTCATGGCTCTTCTCTAAACTCTTTCACAGAAATCTCTGCTCCAACTAAGAAAACCTACTTGTATTTGATCTTTCCTTGATTGCCTCCTCCTGAATTTGTTCTTTTATGTGTATATAATTATTATTCTAATTTACTGCTGCCCTTAATCCAGAGCTGTGCCTTGCAGAGGCCCATTTGTTTCTTTATTTTTTTAATCATTGTTAGAAGATTTTATCTACCAATACCATTACCATAGTGTGTTTTGGAGACAGAATTGATCGAATTTATTTTCAAAACATTACTTAGCCCAGAGTTCTAATAATTTCTGGGTTAGCTACGTGGGTTTGTGTGACCTTCAATGTTCTACCTGCTCTAGGAATCTTCCTTCTTCCTTTTCCCAAGGAATCTGTGGTGATTGCTTATATTTAAATACATATATGTGTGTGTATATATATATAAAATGTATTTCAGCTGCAGATGTTGAGTATTTTCCTTCAAGGCAGTGTCTCAGTATGGTGCTAAAGAATGATGAAAGAAGGATGATGGAGACTGAGGATGAGATATCAAGGCAGAGAGTTCTAATTTATATCCCACCACAAGTGTAGAAAATCAAGGTAATATTCACATTATTCTGGTTAAATTTTAGCCTCAATTTCTGTGTAGAGTCCTGCTGTTCTTTCCAGCATGGTTCATTTCTTGCTGTTTGTTCAAAACAGTTGTGTAATATTGCTATCCATGGTTAGCAATTTGCTGCTTTTCATCCAGGGTAGCTTGGATGTCAGTGCTGGTAGAAGTAATAATTTATTTTTAGATTCTAAATCCTTTGGGAATGCACAAAGCACTGTAGACATAGAAGATAATAATTTGTCTCCAAAGTTTCCTTATTTTTTATTGATGTTTTGATTTTGTATTCTCTCTGTCTGGTATCCCTGCATATCCTGCATATCCTTACATATCCCTGAATATGTATTACCGGGGTAATTGATAGTGTGGCTCCTGAGGAACTCTCTTAACTGCTGATTAGAGCTGTGACACTGCTCCACTGGAAGCAGCTTTGAGCCTCCTCATCACGGGGGTGAGTCAGTCCTCACCAGTGCATTATTTACAATCCGGGTTCAGGCAGCTTCAAACAAGTCCTCCTTGTGTTTGAGGAAGATTTCTTCTGATCTCAGTAAATTTCTGCCACATCCTGAATCAACTTCCAGATAATGTCACCTGTTTGCATTTGTTTATCTTCCACAGAGATAAACCCTTAAGTTTTGCACATGATTCCATGTTCTCTGTGGGTTTGGCTCTGCACAGGATGGACCCAAGGCCTGGCACTGGGCAATGTCACAGATTTCCCTCCCTTTTCCACTCTTGAGGGACTCAGGCTCATGTTGTCTACAGGCTGTTGTGTGCTGCCTCCTTGCTCAGGGTATTATGTAACAGATTCTTTCTTATATTTAGAGCTCGTCCCTCTTCTGAAGAGATCACAGGTTTGATAATAAGCTTAGGGGAAAAGTTGGCAATCTTCTTTGTGGAGGGGGAGAGGGAAAGCAGAGCTGTTGGGTAATTCTTACATGAGCTGCACTGGATTGAGGCAGAGTTGTCACCTCTGAAATGGGTGATTTGAAGGTGTTAATCTCATAGAAAATCAAATGCAACAAATAAGACTTAAAGACAAGACTGATGATGCTGCATAAACAAAGTCCCAAATTTTGGTGAATAGGCAGGATTTGTGTGGGAGAATTTGTGTAGTGTTGGAAGTCCATGGTAAAGAACCAACATCCATAATCTGGTGAGATTTGTAATGTCACAGCTATAAAAGGTGACAGATCTTTTTTTTTCAGTTGACCTTATAACAGTGATTGGAAAATGTGCAGAGATTTGTTTTTAAATGGGGCTGGGAATAATTTTAAGACATGTCTCCCAAATTTTAAATAATCCCCTGTACCTTCCAGGACAGGAGAGAGGCCACAGCACTGCAGGGTTGATCTCCAGTTTGTTGGGAATCAATTCCTAGAGCCTTTGTGAGCAAAAAGAGCTAAATTTAGCTGTGTACTGCAGGCAGGCTCTGTGTTCCACGGGCTCAGGACCTGCCTGGCCCCATGGAAAACCACATTTCTCAGCTTTGGACCTCACAGAATCTTACCCACCTTGGTAACCTCAGAGTGTGGATCCTCAATAAACCTCGGAACTGGGAGAGGAGGGAGGCTGAGCCAAGGAAGGGGGAGCAGGGAAGCACAGAGATCCTGTCACTTGAGCCTGCCCCTCCCTGGGATGCTGTGCCTCATTCCTACAGTCTGACATGTCATGGAGCCACTTCCAGAGGCCTTAATAACCTGACATCGCCTCCAAGTGTTATTCCTCCTCCATTTCATCAGTATTTGGTAGGAGAAAGTCTGGTTGGATTTTTACCTCTCCAGATTTTCTTTTCTTTTGTTATTTTTTAATTCTTTTTACTCCTTAGAGATGCTACAATTTGCAGCATTTCCTGCTGTAAATAGATCCATATAGAAAGTGGAAGGTGAGCTATAAAAGGAAAACTGTGTGGTTGAAGCTTATGTTGCTACAACTACTCCCCCAGTTCTTCTCCCTGCAGCATCTGAGTGTAAATCTCTCCTTGGCGTTTGTGGGCACAATTGTCCTTGTGAATCTGTTGTACAGTGAATTTCCCGCTGGTGCAGTCCCCTGTGATGTCAGCACAAGGCGGAAAAGTCAGATATTCCCACAAATTTCCACCCAGGTACTGCCCAGCAGAGGCACATTATCCCAGCAGCCCATCGGGACAGATACTGGAATGCATCTTTTAAGCTACAAAGAACATTAAACTCAACATCTGTGTGTAACATAATTTGTCAAGTTAATGTCAAGATAATTTCTGTCCCTGTTGTTTTCTGTGTGTTCAATGTTTCATGATGTGGCCTCTTAAAAAGGAGTGACAGGGGCTGGGATTGCCATGCTCCAGCCTGGAATGGGATGTTGGATTTGCCGTTGTAAAATATAGGTGATATTTTTCCAGCTGAATGGAAGGGGGATTATAGGCAAAGGGAGAAGAGAAACATTTAAATTTGACACTATTTTAAATAATTTACTGGAAGATTTAGATCCATGCTAAATGATATGTAAATAAGTAAGTTCTGCTTATTTATAATAATTTAGGATTAATCCTAAGTAGCCATTTAACCTGTCCAATGAAATCGAGCTTTCTGCCAGTGCTGTATTTGGGAGAGTCTCTCACCTGCTGTTCATGACTGTGATTATTGAAGATGGATGGCTGGACGTTTAGCTGCTGCCTCTTTAGGAAATCTTTTAAACCAGGATTGGTAACAGGATATTTTACAGCCTGGTGAAAAACATCTAAAGGCTGCCATTGTGTCGTTCAGGCCAGAACAACCCAAAGCCCTAACGTATTTTATCTGCTGTTCTCTTCCTCAACACTATAAATAATTCAGATCTGTTGGCTTAACTACTACTGGCAACTGTTATTTATTAAGAATGACTGAAATAACTATGTGGCTCAGTAGAACAGAATGCATTAGGGACTGTAATGTGAAACAGAATAGCTAAAACATTTTGATTATCCTTTAAAGAAAAAGCCTAAACCCCTAAACCTGCCATTATCCTTTGCAATTCTGCAAAGGACAAGTGACAGTGGGAATTAGGATG
Source organism: Corvus kubaryi (assembly GCF_017639235.1). Classification (NCBI taxonomy): domain Eukaryota; kingdom Metazoa; phylum Chordata; class Aves; order Passeriformes; family Corvidae; genus Corvus; species Corvus kubaryi. The sequence goes on from NW_024581088.1 coordinate 8,288,566, forward strand.
GGATCTTTCTGAGTGACTAAAGGGTTTTTCCTTTAAAGGAGCACTCACCCCAATCATAGAGCCTCTTTTATCCCTCTAGCATCTTGTTCCGTGGGCATCAATGTCAGTAATTGTGAATTTGAGGTTCCAGTAAAGTCTTTAATGTGCCCCACTGTGTAATCTTTGAATCTGCTTGTAGTTACATATCTGCCTGCAAAATTATTTTTAGAGGTACTGCATTGTTTATTCATGTTTGCTTTAATTTCTTTCTCTTGCATGTTGTGCACAAGAGCAGCAGGATTTTCTGGGAATCAGTGCACGGGAATTGCTGTTCTCTTGCTCCATCCCCACTTTAGGTTTAATTAATAATATCTGGCACTTCATCATTGGCTTTGAAATTGCTTTCCAGAGGTCAATAGCATTGTCCCTATTTTGCAGACACAAAATTCCGTGCTGGGAAGGGCTGACATCAGGCAGGCCATTGGTACAGCACAAACACAGCGTGTTCCCGCACGGAATTACATCCCGAGATGTATCACTGCAGAACACCAGAATGCTTTTGCAAGTCCACTGATTATAAATGGAGCATTTGGAATAAATTTTTTACCACCAAAAAGAGTTGACATCCAGGACTTGGATGAGTAATTATCTAATCTTACATCTGGCATAAACACCCAAGCCATTTGTGTGATGAAGTGCATTGCACAGCAGTGAGAAGGCAGCGAGGGAACATTCGCTGCTGACTCAGTGGCCATAAATCTTCCGGGGTGTGTTTTGCCTTATATTTGATATTTGTTCAGTGGGTTGAAAGAAGTTAAGTGATCAAATGTCATTTGGAAATCCTGGCCTGTAGCTCTTATTTTTTCTCAGTTACATGAAGACAAATGTTACAACAGGAGCACAGAGCTTTGGGGCCTGCCTCTGTGGGGTGTTACTGAGAGCTGGGTGTTTGAACAGGCACCATCTTCACCCTTTTTTAAAAAGTCATTTTACGTTTGTTTGCCTTAATGATGATCCGCAGGAGAGAGCAGGGGATGTGTTGCTGTGGAGCGTTTTATTTCATTTATTTGAAATTAAGTCATTAGCTATAACAGCAAAATGCATTTTTCTTTTTGACAGAGGACTTGGGTGTGTTAATCTGATCTCTAATAAAACAGAGGCTCTGCATTGGGGGATTCTTATTTAACTTGTATTTCTGGACATATCAGATCTGTATGGAATATTCCTTCCTCTTAAGGGAAGTATCAGTGAAAGTTTATTTATAACAGAGAGAAAAAATCAGGGCGTGAATCAGTGGTAAGTAAATGATGTGCCTGAACTCTTCTGCAAGTTTGCTGCAACATGAACTTTTCTAGAGACTGTGTCATTAATATTTTATAGCAAGGAGAGAAATCATCAAAAACTCCAGCTAGGACATAAAATATCTGAAATAATAAGAATGTATATAAGTACCTTCAGAGTGAGCTTGGATACTCTCATTGATTTTAGACAGCATCTCATTCTGGCTTGACAAAACGCAGAATTCATAAATTAAATCTGATGTATACAGTGTACGCTTTTATGCTGATGTTGGCACACTTTCAGATGTAAAATTAAATTACTTTTTCCAATAAGGCAGCATAGATTGAAGCATGGAATCCTTTCTTTGCTAATGGAACCAGGAGAAAGATATTGAATTATGCTGACTTTCAAACTGACTGAGCACCAAAGAGAGAAAAATCAATGACATTTTTAATGTCCTGTGGAGCTTTTAAACAGGCCTTGGTCTGGCAGGGAAACTCAGTGTGAGGTAACTGCTGTTGACATTGGGTTTCCAGTGAAGAAATTTACTTCTCCAGGGAAGCAGCACCTGGCACTGATGTGGCTTTGTCCCCATTCCATTCCCAGCAGTGCCAAGTGGGCACTGAGTGGGTTTTGGAGCACTCTGGACACGCTCACACCCTGAGCAGAGAATGTGCTGTGTAAACATGCAGGATAATCCTTGTGAAACAACAACAAAATCCAAAAGGATCTTTCCTCTCAGTATAAATCCCTGAAAGTCACATGAGTGGGTAATACCAATAAATTACCTTTCTTTTGATGAATTAATGATAGGGTAAACACAGATTTATTTTCACTATGTGTTTGCATTTGCAAAGCTGAATACTAAGGATCTAAGCTGCACAATCAATGCCCATCAAATAAGTGGCTTGCTGGGGTTTTTTATATTTTATAATAATATTTTTATAATTTTGTAAAGGGCATTTCATAGCAGCAATTAAAATTTTATTAGAAAACTATCCTGATCCCTCAGAATCTTGCTCCTCAGAAAATATTCTGATTTAGATGGGGGAGAGTCTATATTGGTACATCCTCAACATCTTGGTGTTATACCAAAGGTTCATGGATTGTGGTCCATTTTTCTCTGCATTTCTTCAAAGCCCAGGTTTCCCTTTCTTTTAATAACAGATGGATACAATCTGGCTGTGAAGTGCTGGGATATGATTTTCAACAGCAAACTTTGTATCTTCAGCTCTTTGCTGTAATGAAGAAAACCATCCCACAGTCACTTCTGGGAATTCAATTTCTTGCAGTTACTTGGCTTCCAGCTCCTGGCAGATCCATGCTCGGTTTTTAGGGGTTGTTGGTGCTACAGGAGGTGATTTCTGTCATTTTTAAAGCAGCCATGCCATCAGCCCCAGAGACTGGAATATGAGTAACCTCAGAACTGCCATGCTGTGAGGATGAGTGAAAGAATAGAATTTGGTTTCAAAGATAAAATACCCAGGCAATTTATCCAGCCAGGAGCTTGGGAGAGGCTGGTTTGTGTGGTTTGGATTCTTCACAGTTCACCCCTGCAGGGTCAATGGTGTTTTATTGACAGTCATTAAATCACAAATGCTTATGAGTGGTTTGTGGGCAGCAAGCATTTATATTTTAGATACATGCTGCCCTTCATGACATTATACCTCATCAAAGAGACAAAGGTGACCTTTTTATTTTGTCTTGCTCGCATTTTGGTGGTTTTATGTACTGTCGTGTGCACTTCACCCTCTGGAGAAGGGAATGCTACACAGCAGAAAGTGCATTAGAGGTCTGAGCCTAATTCACGTGTTGAGAACAGTGTGGTAAAAGCCAAGAGTTTCCCCTGGTGAAGCATCTTAATCCAGCTGTGGCAGAGGTTTTCTGATGAGCAGTGCACCTCTGGTTTGGTTATTTTTTAACATCCAGTTTAGATAGACTTAACTACAGGAACATATCTGTATAAAATTGGTCTAGAAAATGTCAGTGAGCAGAATGCAGAAGGTTAAATATTTGGTAAATGCAGTGTCTGCACAGACATGGGCATGATAAATGTATCTCAAACAGTGTCTTTTTGCAATGCTTGTGTATTATATTTCTGTTGCTTACAACTGTCAGCACAAGGACAGGATCGCTGGGGATGTGAGCAGGCAGCTGTCTCTGGGAAGCCTATAGATAGCAGCTTCCTTGGGTAGCACGTTTGCAGCTCCTTCAAACAGATTTATCAAGCATCTTTACTGTCTCACCACTGCCAGCTCAAATGACTTCTCAAGGAGCTTTGGTTATGCAAGCTTTTAAAAGGTGCATTGTTTTTTCTATTTGTTTCTTTTTGTGTTTGTGTGTGTGTGTGCCAGGTTTTTTTTAGTAACTCACTGCAGCAGATAAAATCTAGTGCAGGGTTTCGCCATGTGTTAGGGGAAAAAAAATAATACTCCATTTGTCCACCGTGACCAGGCTTTAAATAAGCATCAAAACTTCCAGCAGCTGTGCAGAGCAGCAGAACAGCACAGGTCAGAGAGTTGCTCTGGGAGTGAGGAGAGGAGAACCTGCAGAGATGGGAGCTGGAAATAGCATCCGCTTGGCAGAACCAGAGGATGCATCCATAATCATTTTGGGGTCTTGGAATGCTTCACAGAATATTCCCCTCTGAGTCCTGGGTGACCTGGAGGAGTTTGGAGACAAACAGGAGCCCCTCAGCTGCCTCCAAGTCCCTCTGGATGGCCACGGAAACAGGAGGTGGAGGAAGGGAGGGCTGGGGAAACAGCCAAAGGAGCTTCCCAAAGAATTTCTATGCTCGTTACTGCTGCACTTCACAGCATGGGAACTTTCAGTAATAAAGATTTCAAAGGCTTCTTCAAAGAGCTTCCAGGCCATATCCAAAGCTCCATCTGGAAGAAGTCTCATGAGACTTTGGAATGTTTTGTAAATACAGACAGGGGACAAACTAGGTTTTTCTTAAACTGAATCTAACAAAAGTTGCTTTCTAACAAGAGCTTGCAACAGGCCACGTGAGCGGGAGTGTTTCCCAAACTGCATCCCTGGTGGAAGGTCTTTTGGAAAGGGTGCCGTCAGCTTGTCATCCCTACAAAGTCTTTTACTAACACAGTAAATTATAGGCCTTTGGGGAATGTGCTGTACTTGGTTCTTTTCAGGTCATGTTCTTGGTCTTGGATTGCTGTGTGAAACCAAATATGCTGCTTTATCCTGTTTGCCTGTGGATTTGTTTTGTGTTCAGCAGATTGAATAGCATTTCTATTTCAATCATTCCTCATTCTAACTAAAACAATTGCTGTTCTGTGGTGTCAGGGGATTCCTGAGGTAACAGGAACACTGTACCTTTTGTGATTTACTGCCCATTTTGCCCCTTGAAAGCCCCAGTTCGTTTCGGTCCATTTTTCCCTGCTTTGTTTGGGTTAGTGATGCCTCATCAGCTACCCCAGACCATGACAGCCTTTGGGATTTTCAGCACTGGTCGCCCTCATTGTGGATTTTAGGCAGGGGCTGCAACATCATTTTCCCATCAGCAGTGCTAATGCTCCAGAACTACAAGTTTTAAGAACTTGAGGTCTCTCTTTGCTGGTTTTCCCCTTTCCTGCAGCTGTTGATGACACTGTGAGTTATCCAGAGCTGTTGTTTGTCTGTGTGTTCCACTTAGCACTTCTGGCAGTGTATGAGAAAAGAGTGAGAAAAAGCTAGGAAGGCTATCAAAAGTATGAAAGTATAAATCTTCTATAGATTGAAAATATCTCCCACTCTCGTCTTTGTGTTTTTCCCTTCAGTTGTGCTCTTATCAAGAAATTCCAGAATACATCACAAACACAGATTTAGGCCTTCTACAGCCTTCCTCCTCCTTCTCCTCTCGCCGAGGGAATGACATTCTCATCCCTTGTTTGCAGATGAGGAATGAAGGTCTGAGTGGTGAAGTGACTCGTCCAAGGTCAGCTGCTGAGTTAGTGGCACAGCTATGAATAGACAAAGGCATTTAGCTCTCAGCTCTCTGCTAAACAAGACAGAGCCCTCCCAGTTTCAAACTTCATGACTATTAACATTTGAGCATCTAGAATGTGGCAGAAGAATTTATTTTCAGTAGCCAGCAGGTAATCCCAGGGTGGAAGCTCCTCCCTGTCCCCATGGATCCTGGTGATACTTTCTGGGTTTTGTGAGGAGAGGGGAGAACTGCCCTCCTTGGATTGCTGTTTTGTGGGATGCTGTAGCTGCTCACCTGAGTGCTCACTTTGGTGATGGAAACAGAGATCCAGAGCTGTCTCTTCATTTGTCTTGGTGTAGCAGTAATGAAGTGTCCTTAGAGCAGTTTGCCTTCCACAGCTATTTTAAACCTCCAGTGCAATCTGCTGTTCCTTGAAGGGAAAAAGTAATTCGACTAAAAGTGCTCTGAGGAGCCAAGTGAGAGAAGTAAATGTTGAGTGGTGCTAATCAGGAAGAGGAAGTCATCTGTCTGCGTGTGGTCACTTCCCTGCTCACATGGCACAGCCCTGGAACAGCTGCATAAGAAGCTTTGTGATCAACAAATGTCAAGGGCAATTAATTCTTTGGCCAGCAGCTGCTATTATTAGGACAGAGAGTGGCCAGACATAGAAGGAAAGCCTTCAGCTGATTTATTTTCTCTGCCTTTCCCCTCGAAATTGATCAGTTGCTCAAACCCCCGTGGTGAACTCCCTTGCAATAAGAATTTAAAATTTGCCATCTCTTTTTTTTTCAGTAGGAGAGTTTGTATTAGATTCAGAGCACAGAGGAATAGCTCAGGGAAGGCGTTTGGAAAGTCCTCCCCACTTTAATGCTATCAGGATGGAGAGGAGTTGTGTGTTAAGCTGGTAACATAATAATATGTGGGCTGAGTTAAACCCACCTCAGACTGGTTTTCTCAAACTTAATTAATGGAAGCAGAGCACTTTTAGGCTTGATTTAATACCTTCCTAGAGTTATTTCAGGATTGCTGCAATGCAACTGTGGGTGGTCTAAACACACCTACGCTGCCAGAGAATCAGGAAGGATGTACTTAAAATCCTCTAATTTATCTAATAACTTCTTTAGCGGCTTTTTGTGTAGGTTTAGCATTGTAATGGAAATGCACTCTTTGGCTGGATAAAGAGCTGCTGTGTGGAACTGCTGGCTCTGGCTGTGAGGACACGTGAATAGCACATGGAGCTGGTGGGGAAAATACTCTGACCGGCTACACCCCCTATAAATGCACCTTTCAGTTGTGTCATCGGTCACTGCAGTTAAAATAGGATCTCAAATTTCAGATACAAGTGTTCATGGCTCTGGGTATCGAAAGACATTGCTGTCCCCCCTCCCAGGCAGAGTTCCTCGTGTTAGGGATATTTTTTTTCTCTGCTGTTTAGATGCTGAGTCTCTATTTTAGGCGCTGTTGTTGCCCCAGTTCTTAACCAGGCTCCCTCTTTGCCCAGTGGATGTTCCTGAGGGGTTGTTTGTAAGTGACACAAAACAAGTTTGGTTTTTCTAAAGAGTTTCAGCATTGAGCTGCTCAGGGGAAGCCTTGGACTGGAAACAAGCTCAGATTCCTGCGGGTGCCCTGCTGGTAACTGCTGGCATAATTATTCTATCCCGAGCATTGCAATTTCTGCCTTTTTGGAGGGAATCTCCTGTAACATGAGCAGAACCAGCATCACTGCGTGAAAAACCTGCTCTTTTTGAGCTAAATAAAGACAGAAAAGACAAGACAGAAAATCAGCTCCTCCACGTGCCAGAAGCAAGGGATGTCCCGGTATGTTTTCCTGTGGCTCATCGCTCCTACACCGGGAATTGCCGGATGTAAGTAGGATCAGAGTTGAGCTCTGCTGGGACGAGTCGGCCCTAAGGCAGCTGATTTCCGCCAGCAGCGGAGCTTCCTGAGCGCTGCTGAGGCTGGAGCGGAATGCCCGGCTTCGACTTCCAGGGAAAACCTTAGGATGGGGCCGCAACGAGGTGTGAGTGGCTCTCTGTGTGACTTCAAGGGCCAGAGCTTGTCTCATGACAATGTTGGACAAAGCTATTTATTGCTAATCTTATCCTTCAATCATTTATCGTTATGTTAAACAGAAGGAATAGGTTAAGGAATGTTTGTGTTCATTGCCTGTTCCCTGGATTTCTGACATGGAATTCTGTGGTTGATGGACAGTTTCTGGGCTGAAATCAGCCCTGTGCCTCTCTGTGACCCTGTGACAGTAGAATGTCTTGGGAAAGACATTGTTACCCCAATAATATCTGTGGAAACTGGAGGTTTCACGCTGTGTCAGCAGGAGACACCTGGAGAAATTCAGGCTGACCAATGGGAAATGCAAAGTCATACATAAATTAAGAGGTATTAAATTCCTCTTGAATGAGAGAATGTACATTAAAGTGGCCTTGGCTTGCTATAGATTAATTAACCTTGGGGGATACCAGGTGTAATTAAGCTAGAGTGAGTTAAAGCCACTTTGCTCTGGATAGAAATCATTCCTGAGGAAGCTTTTTAACCTTATGCACATCAGCTCCCTATGGGTTAAACTTAACTTTCAGTGCCCCTTGGAGAGGCTTTGGACACTTTGAAATCTGACGAATTCTGGAATCCTGACTCCAATTCTTAGGAGAAACTGGACTTGAGTTAAAAGTGTATCATACATATGTAAAAAATGTACAGTCATGTGACAGACTCTGGAGGGCTCAATCTAGATTTGAAAAGAATTTAAATAGAGGTTATGAATTGAAACATTAAAACTTAAGAAACAGGGAACACAGGAGTGAAAGAGGGCAACTGAAATCCATCAGAGAGTTTGAGGTCTTGCTGCGGGGTTGTGGTGCTGTCTGGCGAAGAAGAACCTTGGTGAAAAATACCTTTATGTTACCTTACTGAATCACACTAAAACATCTTTTTGTGGATTTCTCTTTTTCTTTTCCAGTAATTGCCCTTCATTCCTGGCCTCTGCTTTAGCCAGAGCAACTTCAGATGAAGTCCTGCAGAGCGACCTCTCGGCGCATTTCCTGCCCAAGCACGTGGACAACGCCGACGGCATCATCCGTAAGTGCCACCTAAAGGAACCTGGACAGGATTTCTGGTACAGGAACATCCCTTGTCGATGTAAAAAGGTTAATGGAGAGCTCTCCACCACTCCTGATAGAGCTGGAGGTCTAATTTCTCAGTCAAAGCTTTCTCAGCTTTGGAATCACTCTTTTAAGTGCAGCTTCATGGCTGTATCTGATGGTCCTGAATCTCTCTCTCAGCACTTTATACAATGTGGTTCTGCTGGCAAGTGCCAGTTGTCCTCCCTCATCCTTGGAGCAAAGTCAAATATATGTGGGAAGAGATAATTTAATTCTGAATTATTTCAGTCAGTGTGGTTTTTACTATGGCTTGTAAGTTTTTTATATGGTTTTAGCAAAAGGTAGTATAAAGAGATTTCATTATTAAAAGGAAGAAAATTCCTTTTCCTCATTTATCTGTGTTGGCTGACAAGATTTTTGCAGCATCTAGCTCAAGGTCATGCACCCTAAATCATTTCAGGACTCTGCTGGCCTAACTAACCTTGAAAATTGGCTGGGTTGTTCATTACAACAAAGACCAAGGTATTGACAGAAATTCTGTCATTTGATCTTGAAAATACAGTCCCCAAACCACTTTGTCCATTCCTTCCTTTTTTGATTAAAAAACCCCCTGTAAATTATTCTGGGGATAAGGAGGATCTATAAATCTGGCTCTTCAAAAAGGAAGATGCTGCTGTGTTCCCCAGAGGCCCTTGGAAACCTGAGAAACAGAAAAACATGCTCTGAGTTCCCTTTCTGTAGGTATTGCTGCCTCCTCCTGCTGAGCAGGTAAATGGAATAGATTTGTCATTGTTCTGGCTGAGCAGCCTTCATTAATTTCAAAATTGAGATCTCTGAAACTTGCATAAATATTTGACAGTCTCCAAGGAAATGTTGACTAAGCCTCCACACAGAATATCTACAGAATTCAACAAAAAAAAGGAAAAAAAGAAAGGAAAAAACCCTCACACCTACAGAATTGCCATTTAAATATATCTAAGTCTGTAAGACACAGATGCAAACATAGATTAAGATGGGACCAGGCTGGAGCAGGCACTAAGCACAGAGCTCCAGATGCAGTTTGTTGAGGTGAATTGTCATAATGAGGGTACTTGGAAATAAAATATCCCTTTGCTGATGCAATGTGAAGTGTTAAATTGTGAGGCTTTAAGGGGAGAGGAAGAGAGAGAACATCTTCTGGCCTGTAGTAAAGCAACAGTTTCATAAAAACCCTGCCATTTCAAATAATCTAAGCGATAATTTTCCAAAACAGAACATCAGCTCAAGTGTCATAGAAATGACAGAATGGTTTGGGACATTAAAGATCAAGTCCCACCCCCTGCCATGGGCAGGGACACCTTCCACTATCCCACATTGCTCCAAGCCCCGTCCAACCTGGCCTTGGACACTGCCAGGGATGGGGCAGCCACAGCTTCTCTGGGCACCCTGTGCTCCGTCAGTGCTTCATCAGCCACGGGTGCAAGGTTTGGCCTAGAAAACCCAAACAAAACCAGGGGGAGCAGCAGCTCCATCCTAGAGAACCTTCCCAGGGGAGTCCCTTGAGAAACCTGGGCTGGTGCTGAGAGGAGGTCTGCCCTCAGTGGTAGCATACAGGGAGAGTTTCATGCTTTGGAAGAAAGCAGAGGGAAGTGTGGCAGGTGGTGAAAATGGGATTTCTACATCTTGAAGTTTGATGCTCAGAGTTCGCTGTGCCCTGATGCTGTTCAAGCTGCTGCAGAATGTGAAACCAAGCTGAATTTAGCTGGCTGGCTTTAATATCCAGTTCTGTGTCAGGTTTTTTTATGAACCCAGAAAGATTTTTACTCTGTGTAATACAAGGAGACATTTACCTGATTTGCCTCAAGTTTGAATTTGCTGGAAGATAAAAAAAAAAGCTATTTCAAATTTCCTTAGTGGCACATTTCACTCTGAGAATTGCAACGTGACAAATCATGTCCTGTACTTAGGAGAGTTCTTGGTGTGCTGGTGGAAAGGAAATGAGAAGCTCCATGACAGAAGAATGCAAATCTTAGAAGAAGGAGAACTGGCTGGAGTCCACAAATATAGGATTGCAAGAATAGGGGTCTGTTATATCTGGGGTGACCATGTGTCTTTGAATATCTGAGTCACAGGCCATGACTCTTCTCTTCCAGCTGCACTGGAGAGGAGCAAGAGATTTTCCATGAGAACTGAATGATGTTGGATTTCTTTTTGGAAAGGTCAGGTTAAAGACATTTAGGTTTGGGTTTTTTTTGTGGAGGAAGAGAATCACATGGAAGTTTGCCATTGTTAAGGAGCCACCAAAGAGGATTGATAGCAGGACCATGTGACCTAGTGGTGGTATCAAATATCCAGGAGATGTCACAAAGCAAATCATAATGTCCCATTACCCAGTTGTTCCAGGTTCTAGGAGATGGATCCTAGAGATCTCCAAAGAGATCTAGAGTTCCTGGATTAAGGAAAACCTTGGCTGTTGGTTCTGACCCTTGTCGTCACACTGTCCATGTTTTCAACACAGCTCACGAAATATGGCACTACAAAGCAGGATCTGATTCCCCGTATTCTTTTCATCCTGGTTCAGCCCTGCCATCTTTGGGAGCAGCAATGCCTGGGCTGGATTTGCCACTCACTGTGGTGCAGCTCAGCATTACTTCCAACCTTGGGGATTTGGGAACAGCAGGAGGGAAATGAAATTCTCCGTGACACAACCGCAGTGACAGCTGAGTCAGCTCTGGCTCAGCACGGCAACATTAACAATTGATGAGTAATTTCCAGCTGTGAGGGGGTGGTTTTTATTGTGGTATTTTATTATTCTCCTGTTTTAACCTCACGAGCAGTTACTGATGATGCTGACAGCACGCAGGGTCCCCTGGGAAGGGTGTTAGGATCTCAGCAGGGCCACTGGGTTCACTGCCATCCTCCTGCAGAGGTGCCACAGCCACGTGACTCTGACATGTGCCCACTTCCCTTCACCTCTGCCCACTGGGGAGAAATCGGACAGCAAAATCTGTGGGCTTTCCTCTGGAAAATAGCACTTGGACACATCAGGCTGGATGAGTTCCCTCTTTAAATACATTACCCAAAGAGATTTCTGGTGGCACCAGGGAGAGCAGTACAGGGGGGGTGAGGAACCCCCACACTGTGGCAGTGGTGGGATGAGCCAGCGGTTTGATTTCCACCCCTTGGTTTTAAAGCTGTGTGATCAAGGAGCCAAGACTCCTTTCGGTTATTTATCCAGTGTATTTCCAGCTTAATGCCTCTTGATTGAACCAGCTCATAATCAACAGAGCTGGGACAGTATCTTGTTCCTAAGGGTCTTGGCCCCTTGGTCACTGCAGACCTAGGACAGAAATTAGTAAACGCTGCTTTTAGGCTCTTCACAGAATTCCTGTGAACGGAGAGATGCTGTAACTCTCCCCTCTCCTCCCTGCATGTGAGCCCCTCCTCCTCCAGCAGTGATTGGCACCCCTGGATTGCTGCTGTTTAGCTTTGAAGATCCCTGGCTTTGGTGAGCGATCATGAACAAAGAGATTTGGATGTGTTCAGCTCTGATGCTGACTTCCTGTTTTCCTCTCCTGGATTTCAGAACAAATGTCAAGTGCCTGAGTTTTCATGTTTTAAAATGACAATTTCTCAGGAGTGACAGTTCAGCATTTTCTTAAATGTGAGGCCTTTATGGTTTTCTCATTTGCTCTTGCAGATTTCTCTGACACACCGTTGTCAGGAATATGGGAATAATATGAAATCTGGAAATAGCTAAGAAGGCACCTGTGCACTGCTGAAAGTGCACAAAACATCTTAAAATGACTCTACTAATTCCTGCAGATTTTTTCCACTGTCTTGCCTCAGCTCTGCAGTGCAATGGTGTTTAGAATAGAGAATTTGGTCCAAACCCAGTGTGTCATTGTTATGGAGGGGGGGTTTTGTAGGTGGCACCCTGTGCCATGACAAAGTCCCTGTCAGGGCCACGTGAGGGATCCAATGCTTTTCGTGCCTTTCATTTTCTGTGCTGCTGCAAATGAGTTCCCCAAAGGCATGGGGAAATGTTTAAGTTAAAAAGACAAACAAACAATGAGCTGCTTACTGATGAATGCTGATTATGGTGAGTTTGGCTTCCTCTTTTCATGCATCAGAGCCCAGAATTTCCCTGCTGACATCAACTGCTTGGCTAAAACGGTTTTGTTTCATCTTTATAATGTATGCAAGGGAGAAAACTCTGCCTTTATAACATTCTCAAGGCTTTGTGGTTTGTGCCTTCCCTAGAGATCGAGACAGTGAAGTTGGCCCGTTTAGTTTACAGCAAACTGCACGAGATCTGCAGCAATTGGGTGAAAGATTTCCCTCTGCAGCCCAAGCCCCACCGCTACTACGAGACCTCCATCCACGCCATCAAGAACATGCGCAGGAAGATGGAGGACAAGCACGTCTGCATCCCTGACTTCAACATGCTCTTCAACCTTGAGGTAAGCACAGAGCACGTGGGAGACACAGATTCTATGAGCAGTGGTTTCCATTCTGGGAAACCAGGCAGTTTTCCACTGAAAGGAAGTGAAAGGTGATGGACCTGAGGAGGGTTGGCAGTTGGTGTTGACCAGGTCACCTCACAGTTCTCTGGAAGCCACTTGGCAGCTGGGGGTGGGTCTGCTCTGCTTTTCAACCCTTCCTCCTGGCAGGAAGAAGCCAAAAGCAAAAATAAGGAAAGAAAGTAAAAAAACCCCAAACCAAACCCAAAACTTACAGGACTGTGGGGTGCAGCTCACACACAGTTCTAGCAATGTGAGTAGTTTGGTGGAACTGGGGCCTGTCTTTCCTTCCATTACTCTCTTGATGTGGCCATTGGTCAGACACTCATTCTTGCTCTGCCTTGAGATATAAAACTGGACACTGAGGAATGGGAAATATAAGGAAGTGGCAAGAATTTTACCTTAAGGATTAAATTGCTGCATAATTGCTTCTTTATTACACCCTGTCACTTTAATAACCATCTTCTGCCCCATCCACATTCTTACCTTTAAATGATATTAATGCAAACAGAGGCAGATGTTTCCTTTGCCTGTCAGTTGTCAGCTTTCTTATTCCAATTTGTGTTGGAGCCCATTACCTAAAAATTACAATGTGCAAATATTCCAGTCACTGAGCTGGCTGTCAAGGTTGAATTGGCTCTGTCAGTGGGTTGGTGTTGTGTGTGTGAATAGGCACAGGAGTTTCTGTCTCCTGGTACTGCGTTGTTTCTCTGAGCAGAGATGGGGAAGCTGAGAAAACTGCCTTGAGGATGAGTGATTTTGCTGTATTTGATTTGTGAATGTAATCACAATTTTCTGATGAGAGAGCACATGCAGTTTTTTTAAAACACAGGCATCTAAGATGATATGTTTTAGATTTAAGAAAAAAGAAGAGTGAAAGCAGAGGCTGGCTGGCTTCACATTTTAACTGTACTGGCATTTCATCCCCGGTGGATTCCAATCATGATGTAGACTTCATGCAAACCGTATTGGATGTTATTCTCTCTGTGTGGTTTTCGCAGTCACAAAATCTCCTGCACAATTTGATGAGAATGGCACTTCCTATTTGAGTTGTGTGACTGAGCTGTAACAAATGGGACCTAAGGAGAACTGAGAGCACTGCACAGGGGATTCTGGCAGGGCATCTCTTGCACTTTGCAGGTAGAATTCAACAACAAGGTGCAAATTTCCCATTGATGCAAGTGCAGGTGGTCAGGGTACTTTGCTTTTCCAGTGGAGACGCTGTCTCTAATTGCAATTTAATGAGGACACCACAAATCCCAAGTTCAAAGGTTTAAGACAATCCAGTGAGCTGCTTGCATTGCTTTCCCCTGAGTTTTTTCCTCCCTGTGTTTCCACTGGCAGGACCAAGAAGAACAAGCTTATTTTGCGGTGTTTGATGGTCATGGAGGAGTGGATGCTGCCATCTATGCCTCCATCCACCTGCACGTGAACATGGTCCACCAGGAGATGTTCCAGCACGACCCAGCCGAGGCTCTGTGCCGAGCCTTCCGCGTGACTGACGAGCGCTTTGTGCAGAAGGCAGCCAGGGAGGTGAGGGGCTCCCAAAGCGTTAACCTCTACATTCTGCCTGTGTCAGAGGGGGGCTCCAAGCACAGCCCAGGGTCAGCACAGAGCTGTCCATGCACTGGTCCCCACTGGTGGCTTTCTGTCCATGGCTTCACATCCCATAAAAATGTCAGCTCCTGTTTCTCACAGCATCCAGCTCCTCTTAAGGATGCTGCTGCCATTCCCACACTCACCTGTTGACCAGGCTCAGTCCTTGGGTTCAGTAACACACAGGTGTTCCTGTCAGTGGCAGGAGGCAGCCAGAGCAGTCCCAGCAGTGCCCAGCTCCTGGCAGGTGGGTCCCATGCAGGGATGTCATGGGGAAAATTCGTGCTCAGCCAGGTTGGCTCCAAGGGGCTGTTATTGAGCAGTCGTAGCCGTAGGGAAAGCACTGCCTGTTCCTCCCTGGGAATAGGCTCTGTGCTGCAGTTTCAACGTGTTCTGTCCCCGAGTTAAGTAAGAAAATGCTTTGAAATGGAAATGTATTTTTTCCAGAGCCTGCGCTGTGGAACCACCGGGGTGGTGACTTTCATCCGAGGGAATATGCTGCATGTGGCTTGGCTTGGGGACTCCCAGGTCATGCTCGTGAGGAGAGGCCAAGCTGTGGAACTGATGAAACCTCACAAACCAGATCGAGAGGTGAGAATGGCCTGCCTAAACACCCCTGGGCAGTGACACCACAGGTACCAGCTTTGGGGGAGTGCTGCCATGCCAGGATCTCTTGGAGCAGCAGTGCGTGTTCCACTTAGCCTGCTTTGGATCTGTAAATCCAAACAATGCAAATCCTTTGTCTCATGGGGCCTGCTGTGTCTGTGAAAAACCAAGTACTTACAGGAGAGTTGAGTGTGTGATGCAGCTCTGACTGCTCTGTCCAAACCTCTCTTGTGTTGCTGTTCAGGATGAGAAGAAGCGCATCGAGGCCCTGGGTGGCTGCGTGGTCTGGTTTGGAGCCTGGAGGGTGAACGGGAGCCTCTCTGTCTCCAGAGCTATTGGTGAGTGGGCTTCCATTCCTTTTTGAGACTTTCTTTGCTTTTTAACTATAAAATTTTTATTTTCTAGTCATCAAAATTTGAAATACAGCTGAAGATAGACCTATGAGCAATAACCTCAATTTTTCCCCCTACAGTCTAAGGGAATAATTCCCACATAATTGCTTTAACTTGGGGTAAGAGTCATTGGCTCCACACTGAGTTAATAAAGGGCTGATGGAAGCTGTGGCTGCAAACCCACAGTTGTGTTTCTCTGCTGCTTTTCCACAGGGGATGCTGAGCACAAGCCATACATCTGTGGGGACGCAGACTCTGCCTCCACGGTGCTGGATGGCTCTGAAGACTACCTCATTCTGGCCTGCGACGGCTTCTATGACACAGTCAACCCCGATGAGGCAGTCAAAGTGGTGGCTGACCATCTGAAGGAGAATAATGGTGACAGCAGCATGGTAGCACATAAATTGGTGGCATCTGCTCGGGATGCCGGCTCCAGCGACAACATCACTGTCATTGTGGTGTTTCTCAGGGACATGAACGCGGCGGTCGCAGTCAGCGAGGAGTCGGACTGGACAGAGAACTCTTTCCAAGGTGGGCAAGAAGACAATGGGGAAGACAAGGAGAACCATGGAGACTGCAAACGGCCGTGGCCCCAGCACCAGTGCTCAGCACCTGCAGATTTAGGCTATGAAGGACGAGTGGATTCCTTCACCGACAGAACTAGCTTAAGCATAGGGTCCAGCGTTAACCCCTTGGATGATCAAGGCTATTTAGACCTGACAAAAACAGAAACTAGTACACCTCAGAGTGCCAAATGTCTGCCACCAGTCCAAGTGTTTAGTCCTGGCATACCAAAGAGTGCGGATTCGATCAGCAGCTCCCCGGTGAAGAGCGAGTCCCCGGAGCTCAGCGCGTCCTCGGGCTGCGGACAGAGCGATCCCAGGGAGGACGAGGCCCCTCTGAGCTCGGGTGCTGCAGGGCAGGGCATCTACAGGGTCAGGGGTTTATCCCCCGTCTTCTTTGGGCTGGAAGATGAACTGTTCAAATCCTTGGGAAAACGAGCTGCGTTCCCTCACTTCCGGCTCTGCAACGGGAAGAGGCGGCGAGGAGCCAGGCTCAAACCAAAGTTTCACACGCCGCTCTCGGCTCACGAGCCTTCCCAGGGAGAAGGATCCAGCCTGGCCTTCCCTGCCCGGGGCCGCAGGAGCAGGAGGGCGTTGGCCCGACCCTCCCCGTGGCGGAGGCTGCCCAGCCACGACTCTTACAGCGAGTGTTTGATGCGAAGACAAAGTCGTTGTATACCAGACCCACACCTTCATCAATGCTGTAAAATGTAACCACCCCCTCGTGTTCCCCTGTCAGACTCCCAAAGTAGACATTCCCAAAATAAAACTGGCATCATCAGAAAGCGAAAAAAAAGAGGTGGGCATTTCCGAACTGTACTCCAGTCCCCTGCCAAGCTCAACCCCTGTGTAAATAGATCTAGGAATTAACCAATGTAGTTGTTTCAATCTCTAATAAAGTTTGGTGGTGGTGCCACCCCGAGCAATGCCGCAGCCGCCCGACCACCCGCACACACGAGTGTCCAGCCACATCCAGCAGGGAGAGCCCAGCAGCCACTGCACGTGGACAGACAACGCCAGGGCACGGCCCCTAAACACGCAGAAGGTTGCACCTGCCTGAGAAATGTCTGTGGAGCAATACTCAAAGAACGATCTGGGTTAGAACTGCCAAATTTTTTTAGAGCGGGGGGAAGTTTCCATAGAGTCGAGGTGTGGGGTTTTTCGGTTTTTTGTTTTTCTTTTTGTGTTCTGCTTTCTGTTTATTCCAGGTGAGCGTTAAGATGAATTAGAAAATTGCATCCACTTTTGCAGGTAGATGACTAAAAGCCATACAGGGTTTACCAGGTACCTTAGGAATGGACACACTAAGCTCCTGCTGCTCTGGTCTCAGACTCCCATCGAGGTACAGACTCATAATTTACCTTTTTTTTTTTTCTCATATAATATAAAATGCGGAGTATGAAGAAAATTTTTCTTGCAGTTTTAAAAAAAAATTAATTCCTATGGCTGGAGGTGCAGTGTAGGGAATTTCGTATCTTTCTGGTGCTTTTAGTGGCATTTTTCTCATTTCTCAGTTTAGGAAATTGTTCTCAATGAGTTGAACATGATTGTGCTTAATGCTTTGAGCCAACCTCTTCCCACCTTAACTTCATCTCAGGTCTTAAGAGAACCCAACCCGTGGAGGTGTCCAGTCCCACCCTCTGTCCCTGCACCCGTCCCAGCAGAGATCAGGAGCTGTTGGATGAGCTGTGTGGTTCTGGTGAGGATTCCCAGGTGGCAAAGGCAGCATTTCACATCCAATGGCAGCAGGAAGGATGCAGCACCACGGCTGCCATGGGGTGTGTTCGGGGTGTGTAGGGATGGATGCTGAAGCAATCCAAAGAGGATGGAAAGGCCGAGGATGCAGCAGAGCAGGGGCTGTGCTGGGCCTTCAGCGGAGAGGGTGGAATTCCCTGCCCGGGCAGGGCTCTGCTCTGGCTCCCCCGGGTCCAGGAGGGCCAGGGAGGAACTCAGCTGCCCTTCTTTGCATAAGGAGCGGCCACCAGCCCCTCCCCGCTCCCGAGGTGAGGTCACACCCTCAGGGGAGCCGGTAATTGGGACATAAATAAAGAGCCCGATTCCCATCAGCTCCACTAAGTCCAGATCCTGTTACTACCCTTTGTCACAGGGATGCATTGGGAGGAGTATGAATAAATAAGTCTTCATAGGCACTTAGTGAACAATTCATATCATTTTAGCAGTAACAATAGCAGTATTAGTGTTTAGCTAGAATTTGCAAAGTATTTTAATATTAAGTAGTCAAGAAAATTATTCAACACGACGAGATGGCGAGGCTTGAATTCTGCCAATTTCCGCTGCTTCTCTCTTTGATGCACTATTTTAAAAGCAATCTGATGAACAGCAAAAGGCTTTGTGAGCAACCAGGAGTTGGAGTGTGGCTTTAGATTCCTTTGATCTTTTTCAGACTTTGTTTTAATCTTACGGGATCATTGGCTCTTATCTGCCATCTTATTCTGCCTTAGCTGTTGTCAACGTTCTCTTTAGCTGCAGCTTCTGTTCCAAGTCAGATTTACCGAGGAAATTTGAGAAACCATGAAATGGTAAAATATGCAACCCTGGGGCATCTCTGTGGTGCCTTTGTTTTAAATTATTCACAGTAATAATGACTCATTGAAAGTCCATCTTTAGCTGACTGTCGTGTTCCGGAGAGAAAGGTGGTGTAAGTGCAATTCTTGACGTGAGTAAATTAGAATGCAAACCCGTCACGGATGATAAAACTTCTTCCCAGTCTGCAGGAGCAGTTGAAGAGCACTGGACTGCATGTGTGCTGTTTTGGGAAGGATCTAGCTTTTTTAGGTGTGGATTCATAAATGGTAATTCTGCGACTCATCCCATTTATCTTGCTAGGAGAAAAAAAAATCCACCATCGTAGTTGCAGTGTGGTCAGGTAAAACCATTGTATAGATAGAGCAAGTGTTCATTTCTTCACTAACTGCATATTTATAGAGTAGATAGGAACCATTTGTAAGGTAAGTCCTTTAAAGTTCTATAATATTAAAAGTAGTGGTTATTGGTCTGATTATGCTGCTCTTGATTCTACACACTAGACAAAAAGCAGTGCTTGTGAAATGCAGTGTTTTCTCTTAATGCCACTGGTGATAGGAAGTAGTTCCTTCAGTTCAAACTCCTGTGCCCTTATCTGCTGCTTGCTGACGTAAGCAATAATCCCTCTCTAACGGTATCTAAGTGTTCTGTATCTCGTACCTTGATCGTCTATCTGGTGACAGTGTAAAATATTAGGCTAATAGAGAAGTATCTCATTGTATTTATTAACTGTTGATACTGAGATTCAGTCTGTGACCTGTGTTTTGTATTTTTATCGTGTATCTTAGTGGTGGTGAAAATTTGTACAACGAATCTTTCCAATAAAGAGCTGAAGTATCCCTTTTCCGCGTTCACACAACCCCGCATCCCTCTCGGTCGACGCGGTGACCGTGGTTGCAGAACCAGGAGGTAGCAGTGACAACATGACTTTATTTTTGTTCTGTTTCAGTTGTGGTGGTTTTGAGGAAGGGGCTCAGGGCTGGTTTGCCTGGAGCTGCTCAAAACTCGCTCAGAAGCTCTTCACTGTGAGCACCGCGGGGCTCCCGTGCGGGAGGGGCCGCTGTGCTGTCCCAGCTCTGAGGAATGTGTGCGGTGCAGAGAGCAGAATAGCACCAGAGCAGGGAGCTCTTAACCCATTCCATTTGCACTAGAGGTGGGTGGAAACGCACGTGTGGAACTTTTCTTTACCTAGAAGTGCCATCCATTGTCCTGGCGAGTGAGAACTGTTCCGTAGCTGAGCTGTTGGGTTCGGTGGCGCCGCGGCGCCGAAGGACAGTGGCCAAGCAGACTTTAACTTACACCACGTTGCTGGTGGTGCAGCATCCTAGAAACTCCGCCTGTTTTCGGAGCACTGTGTGTCAGTTGTCCCATGGGCAGATGAGGCACAACGAGTTGTGTGCATAGACATGGCTGCTGTAGTTCAGGTCCACTCTCTCCTCACCAAATCCTCCCGACCCCAAGATTCTGCAGGAATAAAGCAAAATGAGAAAGATTGGTCTAAATTAGGGGCTGTTTTAGCACAATTTCGTCACTCAGCACTTAGTCACATAAACAAAGCCATCCAAGGGGATACTGCAGCTTTGTTCATGTCTGTAATTTAGGGCAATCTTTCTTTAATTCACATCCTCTTTGCGACAGGAACAAAACTTTCTACCCTTGTATCATGTGCAATAATAAGGAAGCATTAACACGACTTTTGATTCCAATGTCCGTGCCCCGCTCCAGCCCTGGCACCCCAGCCATGGCACTGCCCTTGCCAGCGTTAAAGCTAAAGAAAAACAACCCCCACCTGTCAGGGTCTCATACAACCCTTGTCGTGTCCGGTTTTTCCTCTCCTTCCCTCTGGAAGACACCTCGGGACGAGACCAGGGGAGGTGGCTGAGCTCACCCCGAGTGCTGCTGCTCGTGGCCAGCCAGGCGCGTCTCAGCTCCTGGGTGCTCCTGCTGACCTTTCTGTAGTACCTTGTTCATGAAACATGTTCTTTATCAAGTGAATAAATTCAAGCTGAATCATGTACCAGTGTTGGGACTTTTCCATTTGCAATCTTGTTCTACAGTTCACCCGCGAGTTTAGTTCTAACCATGTATTAGTCATCCATATTTTATTTATGAAAGCTGTTTATACAGGAAAAACTGTTGGAGTTTTACCAATATCTTAATAAAACAGTAATTTAAACCATACTCCAGATAGCCTGGTTATTTAAGAGCTAACAAAGGCAGCGAGCAGCTGTGCCTTTACTGTGCTGAAAGGGGGTTTCCGTTGTGGGATATGGATGTGGAATTACTCTGTTGAGCTCTGGCTTCCAGGTGGTTGCCCAGGACCCATTGTGGCCCAGCTCTGCTGTTTCACAGCCCAAAAGGGAGGGGCTGTTACAGCACAGCCCAAGGAGATCAATGTCTTCAAGCCTCTTTTCCCCCCTGTTCTTCACAAACCAACTCTAAAGAAGTTGTCCATAAGGTGAGCAAATCAACAGCTCCCCCCTTGCCCCTCCAACAGCTGGACACGGCCCCGAGTGCAGCCCCTGTGCCTCAGCAGTCATTTCCTTCAGCTTGGGCCTCTCATTGAGAGTAAAGCAGCTGCAAGTGCTGAAGAGGCAGAGCGCCATGATTAACCTAATTAAGCTGTGTGCAGTAATCACCACACAGCCCCAAACACTCACAAGGCACCTCCAGCAGGCTCAGCACTGGAACAGGCTCTGCTTCCTCTGCCGCTGAGAAACATAAATCAACTTTGGGGAAAAACTCCGCATCCTTCTCAATTCCTGTTTGAATCGAGATTTAAGCATTTCCTCTGACTTCTACAAACGGAATCCCAGAGGGGGTTTAAGTGCTTTTCACTGAATAATTAAGGAAAAAAGTGACAGGTGGATAGCAGGAAAAAGTCCCTCCATGAGCAGCCAGGCATTGCAGCAAGTGGAGCTGACCCTGACAGCCTCCACCCTTTTACTTATCCACACACAAACACCTAAGACTGAAGATTTCAACATTCATTTTATTAACAAAGTGCAAACAGTTTTAAACTAGGAGTTGTAGAGCACATTCACACGGACACAGGGCACAGGCAGCTACACGAGGACAACACCGGGCTCATGCTTTGTCACTAACCAGGCATCAGCTCCCAGCGGAGCTTCACAAGGATTTCAGCAGCTCAAAATGCAACGAACAAAGAGTTTGGCAATGGCTGTGGTTGGTCCACGTCACCAACTGGGGAAAACAATTGGAGTGGTGGCTGTTTTCCCCCAGCATTCCCAAGGACAGTCACACACTCATTCCAGCAGCACAGCAGGACACTCATGCCCCCCCCGGGGACGGGGCTCAGCACCTTCCCCACCACTCCTCAGAGCAGCTGAGGCTGCTGGAGCACGAGTGCCACCCTTCAGTGCTGGGCCTGCAAAGGTCGTTGTGCCCCAGGACAGGGTTAAGACAATGGCAGAAGAACCAGGCAGCCAGGGACAGGGGCCTCGGGCTCAGCTCCAGGGAATGCACAGCCCTCTCCCCAGGGATGCAGCCGTGGGTCTTCAGGCCTCAAGCCCATGCTCTACCTGCTCCAAACAAAGTCAGTTTGAACTGAAAACGCTCCTGCTGGAGCAGTTTTAAGGCTTCAAACACAATCTTACGAGTTAAAATTTTATGCCAGCTACTTCAACCCACTCAGTTTTGTACTGATTATGGAAGTATTCAGAGCTCAACCCTCCCTCCCTCCTCCCAGACTGCCTCAGAGCCGGAGGGAGCTCAGGATCCTGACACAGGATGAGCAGTGGCTCTGTGGCTGCAGCTCCTGGAGCAGCACAGGGAAGGTGCAGCCCCAGGGCTGGCCAAGGAGAACCTTCCCAGTTACCTGGTGCTGTCCTCTCCAGGAACAAAGCTGGGATCGTCAGAATTGGCTTGATCCCCATCTGGTAACACCGAGGAGTGCTCTAAGGGTGAAAACAACACCAGAAAAACCCAGTCACCCTCACCAGTTAGCACTGGAACAGCCAGGGAATGCTCCCTCCCCTCACTCAGGCCAACACTTCACCCCCATGGCCTCATGGCTTTGATCCATTGGACTGGAAGTGAAAGCTTAACCAGAGGACTTTCTGAAGCTCCACTGAACTGCTGGAAGCACATTCCTGCCAATTAAGATGCAAATCCATGTCTAAGGCAGTGGTTACCTCCCTGGAATTAGCCTACTTAGAGTGCCAATCCTGGCATACAGGGAGTTCCAACTGGGAACTGGAGCTATGGGTTTTCCAACCCTTCCCAGAAGACTCACCTAAACTGACTTCTCAAGGCTAGCAAGTGTTTCCCTCTCCTGGTTTGAGCTGTTTTAATTGGGATCCCAAGAGAAGAGTTCCAAATCTTACTGGCAGTTTCTTGAGCTTGAACACCTCCACAGCCCCTCCCAGGGATCTGTACCCAAGGAGCTCTGGGAAGACTGGGAACGTTTGGGAAGAGGGGCTCTATCAGCTCTACCTTCGCTGGGGGGCTGGACAGAGAAGGCCTGGTTGAACACCTCTGAGGGAGAGGTGGCATCTTCCTGCTCCTCGTTTTCCGTGTCACATTCGATGTCACTGTCACTGCTCATCCCTGGCAGGAGGTGAAGGACATGCTTCTGACACACCCCAGCTGCAAGAGAAACCAGAGACACCCAGGGCAAAATGATGGCAGCAGGATCTGCACAGCTGAAATGTCTGACTTTGTCCCATGGAAGAGTTCCTGCCAGCTCTTGGGATTTGATATCAGGAGAACTGAGGGAAGGAGCACTTTCCAAGCACTCAGGGGTCTGGCAGAGCACTGGGTACCAGCCCTGAACACAACTGGATTTGTCCTGTATGCCACCAGCTGAGCTGCTCAGTCTACTCAGCAACTGGGACAGACAATAAAAGTTGCTTTTCTAGGAGCTAAAAGGCAGCACAACCTGGGGGGTAGATGGACCTACCAGAGCCTTCAAGCAGGAATAGTGTATTTGAGTCTCACACAACAAATTTCCCCTCCAAAGCAGAACCAGAGCTGTTGGTGTCTCCAGGTGGTGACCCTGGGTGGGCACTGGGCAGCCAGAACTCTCCGTGGACAACACAGGGTCTGCTTGGCTCAGCCTCTTAAGAGCTGATACTCATTGCTAAGAAAAAGCAAAGTGAGGGGCCAACTCTACTGTAGTTTTTCCTCTGAAGGGAAAAAAATTGTAATATTTGCTTCCTGGGGTTTTTAACAATGAAGTATTTCAGTTTCTAAAGCGTTTTCCTATTGGGCTCCCTGCTCTGAGAGCAGA
Source organism: Corvus kubaryi (assembly GCF_017639235.1). Lineage (NCBI taxonomy): Eukaryota > Metazoa > Chordata > Aves > Passeriformes > Corvidae > Corvus > Corvus kubaryi. Next base: position 8,312,321 of record NW_024581088.1, read on the forward strand.
ACTGCAGGAGCACATCATGATCACGCTGCAGTGACTAAGAGCAGAAATTCAGTTTTGTCACTGAGAGACCTTCTGTAAATGCCAACTCCCACACAATATTGCACACTGCAGCTCGAGATGGATGCTGGCACCTTAATATAGGCTTTGCGCTACAATCCAGTCATTGAAATTCAAATTAGTGCAGGGGTGGAAGGCAGGAGAGTTTTAGCAAGATAAGAAAAACTCTGTGTGGACTTTCAGAAGGGAAAAAAAAAAAAAAAAAAAAAGCAGTGTTATTTTTTTCCAGCATGGAAAGGATGCAGGAAGGGAGGAGGAAAACTTTCCTTCAAGTCTCTAAGGAAACTGGATTATGTACAACACCCAGCATGAATGAGGTGCTGGAGAGGCTCTCGTGTGGCTGTGGAGAAAGTTACCACGGGGGGTTGTCCCTGAAGGCAGCAGAATTACAAGCCAAGGTCACTGACTGCTATTTTAATTAGGTAAGAAATTCTTCTCAAGGCCACTCCACTGAACAGCAAAGCAGAGACCTGGAGCTGTCTCAAGGTACAAAAAGCAGCTGCTTGTCCAGAGAGTGATGGCCCCACGTGACAGCCCCGATCCTGCCCCGACAGCAGCCACACCGAGCTCTTCTCTCCTCACTCAGATTTATTCTCCAGCTGCCAAATTACAGCAAAGTTCAGCAGCCATGGAAGCAGCTTTTGGGGGTGGTTTTCTCTCGTTCTTTCCCGCTCCAGAGGCGGAGCAGCAGCGCCCGGAGCGCGGCCACGCTGCACCTGCCCCCCACAACGTCCAATTTACCTTCCTCTGGTCCTGCAGAGGCACCTTCAGAGCCCATCCCCTGCAGCTCCCCGGGCTCAGAGCTGCTCTCCAGGCCACCAGACTGGGCTCCTTCCATCCGACATCCCTTGGAGTTTGAACTTGGGGAGAAATACAAAACCCCACGTTAGAAATTCAGCCTTAACTCAGTGGTGGAAACAAAGCCTTTTAGCACCACATTGAGTTTTACTCCTTATTTAAGTCTCCTCCACACCCACTTAAACTTCCAGCTTTTTTTTTTAGCATTTTAATATTTCTAAATCAATCGAAAAACCTTGAAAAGTTTGAATATTTTCCCAAAAAAGGTGACTCTACTTATTTAGAAAGAATAACCTGAAAACTCCATTGCTCTTTGCTTAGCTGGCCAACAGAGAATTATCATGAAACAGCTGAAAAATCGAGTTAAGAGCAAAAAGCATCATCTTAAATGAGGAAATCAAAAGTGATTAAATTTCAGTTAGAGGGTAAGTGGGAAAACAGACCTGGACTGCCTTTCAATTCCAAGTGTCAAACTCCAGCCAGAGCTGATCAAAAAAAGAGAAAAATGGAAAAAAAAAAAGGAAAAAGGAAAAAAGACAACTTGTAACCTAGTTATAAACCCAAAAATTGCTGTCCAGAGGGAACAGCATCAACCAAGTAAACTTCAAAGTAATTTTTCTTTCATGCTGCAAGCACCTGGTTTTAGGAGATTGTGGCATTTTTGTAGACCAAGGGAAGGTGGGGGAGGAGATAAGAGGAAAAATGAAGAAACCCTTACCCCAGAGCACCAGCTTTTCTGTTCTTCTCTACAGCAGCCAAGCCATTCAAGCCAGAAGCTCCCAGCTCAGAATCTGATCCCTCACAGGGTCTCTCCTCCTGCTTTGGCAGCGCCTCGGCAGCCCCGGGGCCAGCCAGGGCCCGAGCGTGGGGCCGAGCACTCAGCTTGGAGCTCCCCAGGCCTCCTGAGCAGAGAGAGCACAAATGTGACCCACATGACCCTCCCCTCCTTCCCTAAGTGCTGGAGAGAGGCAAAATTCCAATTTCTGTGGTAGAGGTTTTCTTGTGCTTGCACTAAGGGAAGGGCATCGTGCAACTCAGGAGCAGCACTACCATAAAATTCTTACTGGAGTTTCCTTGAGTTCCCTCTAAGCTAAATCACAATTTAAACCTGGCTCAGTGCTGTTTGATCCGGGATTTTCACTGTCAAGTTCACTCCTGAAGTATTTGCTGAGACACCAGAACATAACACATCTATTTATGTTCTGGTAAGTGAATGTGAGGCGCTGCCTCCCAGCTCAGCTATCAAAGGTACAGTAACACTCCGTGGGAAAAAGGATCCATGCAAGTTTAAGGGAAACTCCAGCTGCCAAATAAAAGACTCCTTGAAAAGCTTTAGTACAAGAGATGCCAATTCCATCCCACCCAGGTGACAGTGCCCAGGTACCCTCAGCAGGGTGGCTGTCCCCCTTCAGGCGCAGGTTCCCGTCCCCGCTGTCCATGGCTCTCCTCAGGGACAGGCTCCCGGCTGCTCCCGAGCGAAGGGGCTTGCCTGAGGTGCTTTTCTTACTGGCAGCTGCAAAAAAAGTGTAAAGATGTGACAAGTGTTCACTCAAAGCACTGCTGGACCCTGGCCTTATGCTTGTTGTAAGTGAAGCTCCACATTATTCTCATTTTTCATTAACTCCCACTCCTGCACAGATCCTGCCACACCTTCCTGTCAAAGGCCTGGCCTGGAGGGAAGCCTGGCCAAGACCGCACAAGTCATGTTCACCTGCCTTGCACTGAAACATCCTTCAGAAAGCTTCCTTCAGCCAGCATGAGATTATAAAGGATAGACAAACCTAAATCCTGGCTTACTTGTATTTTAGATTCCAGCAAGTCTGGACTGTTTTAATTTGTTCCCTGCAACAGCCTCAAGTTCCCAGATGGGCCTGATGCAGAGCTGTCAAGGGAGTGACCAGCTCAGACCAGTCAGAGCCTGGGTTAAACCTCAGAACACTGTCACTGCATCAAGTTTGGCAGTGGCTGTGGGGTGAAGTTTTGGTGTTTTACAGAGAAGGGCTGAAATCAGTTTCAGCAACTCAATGGCAGAGCAGGTTTACATTTCTGATCTCCAGCTGAACCCAAGTTTGAAGAACTGCTGGGGACATGAACCACCTGTAAAGATGATTTAAATCCTCCATGCACTTACAATTCCTTATGTAACAGCTGGTGACTGAAGACTTGGTCAGGAGCTCCATCCCTATCTCCTGCAGTTTGCTGCAGCTGTCAGTGCCACAGGCAGCCAGGGCCCCCTGCTCGATGGAGAAGAAGCTGGGCTGTCCCTCCCCTGAGCCAGCATTGCTGCTCCTCACTTCAGACAGCTGGTTCTTCACATCAGACATTTTGCTTCGAACTTCAGCCATCTGGGTTTTGAGTCTTTTCAGCATCTTCAGATCGGGGGGCACCCTCCACATGGCCTGGTGCCTCCGCTGGTCTCGATCCTTCAGGGAATAGGACGAGGCTTTGCCAAAGGAAAAGGCAGAGAACACAGCAGGTAAGGAAAACTATTCTCAAATAAACGTGGAGAACTAAGAATTGTACCTTTTGTCCTGCTAAAAAAGCGAGGGACACACATTCTGTCCTGGCACAGCACCACACTGAGGCTGCAAGCACTGCCAAGCTGCTGGGACAGCAGGGCTTGTTCCCTGTCATGGAAGAAGGTTCCCAGTCCTGCTCACTGGGAGAAGCCAGGCTCCCAGTACTGCTGCAGGAATTCTGGTGACACCTGAGCTACCACCTTGCCAGCCAGGCTGCCAGGTCATCTCAAATTTTTATAAAACTTGTTGACTGTGTCTAGAAGATTCTCAGACCACCAACATCTCATAACACAGAGAACTCAAAGAAATCTGAAAATAGGGAAGGAGTTCTCTTAATTACCTCACAGCAGAAGATCAGGTTGAGCAGCTAATACCTGAATAAGCCTCTGTGTTGCTCAGCTGGAATTAGATCAACCTGGATCTATCTGAAGCGTTATAAATTCTGGTTTTCACTGCAAATTCAGCTGTTCCAAACTCTAAAGTCAAGTGGCTCTTAGAAACCTTCACCTCAGGAGGTGAGGTCTGGCAAACTCCAAATGGAACAGCAGCTTTGTCTTTACTGACCAACTTCAGTAAGCTCTGGGAACAGTCAAATCCTAAGGGAAGCTCCACAAACCAGGTGATTTTGGCTGTGTGTTCAGTAGCTAAAGATTCACACAGCACAACAGGAGAGCTTCACCTGCTTGAGTGGCACAGCACAAAGTGCAGTGCCCTCTCCTGAGCTCCTTTTGTCCAGGGCTTTTTCCAAAAGCAAAACAGAACTGGGACTCACAGTTCATGTGCTGCTCCCTTTTTTTTTTTTTTGTACTTCTGGAAGTGACTTCCACTTTTGGAAATATGGATTACACTCACTGAAAATTCATGACTGTCTATGTAACAACATTTAAAAAGCTAATGACAAAGGAACAAAGAGTTGGAGTTAAATTCAGTACCACCAATGGCATTATGGCAGCAAACCCAAGCATCGCTTGGAGCAAAGGCACAATTATTTCTCTTTTGTTCTACAAAGTCACCAAATGGTTGTGAGCCAGCAGCTCAAATAAGTGTCAATCATGACAAAATCCAATCAAACCTCAATAATACATTTAATTTCTCACTACCAGAGGAACAAGCAACCTCCAGGAAGAGCCAGGGGTGCCAGGACTGCCAGCTCTGCTGCTGCTGCACATGGAGTTAATTGCTGTTTTCGGGTCAAGAGTCCCAACTGAACCACAAATATTCCTCAATTATTTAAATACCATCACTATTTTTGGCTTCTGACATTTTGATCCATTTTCTTTTTTTTCTTTTCCAGCCTTACAATCAGTCACATTTTTCTAGTTCTAATGGCCTCTAAATTCCAGGATTTATTTTGTTGGTTTGCACCGTGCTCCAAGTACTTCCAGCCACTCCAGCTGTATGCAGGGAGAGGTGAAGCTGCTGCCTCAGCACAGAATTGTGTTTTGTGTTGGCTTCCAGTGCCAACCCCTTCCAGGAAAGGGGCTTTTCAGTCATCCCACAGCATTTCCAGGCTGGAATTAAGCCATCAGATGCATGGTGTAGTTACCTCTGTTCTGCAGAAGAGAGGCAGGAGGACGTGGCTGAAGGCCCCAAAGGTTTTCCATGCCATTTCTGTCTTTTAGGTCCAACAAGTGGATTAAAATTAAGGGATCTATATCCAGCAGACTGCTGCTGGCTGTGGAGCCCAGGGCGCTGGCTCCCCGCCGCGAAGGTCTCCCACTGGCACTGCTGTAGCTGTGGCTGGTGCCTGACCAGGAGAGACACAAAGGTGGCATGTGTGGGACACAGGCACGCATTATTCCCTGGGAAAAATAAAAAGACTTACACAAGCAGATTAGGAATGAAAGCATCCCATGAAACTTAAGGAGACACTGGTATTTCATGGATTTCTGGGTGCTGAAAGCAATCAGATATGCTTCTAATTGAAGAGTAAAATAAAAACAACTGGAAAGGGGGAAGTGCTCCACTTCCTACCTTTTATAAAAATCTCTTCATAAACAGATTTGTTAACAGATCAAGACAAAGATTAGACTTACTCTAAAGGAGTAAGGAGACAAACATGTCTGTCTCTGAACTTCAGAACTTTCAAATAGGGAGTTCTGTCGTTCAAGCACCAACAGACTTGTACAGCAGCACAAATACCAATTCCAGAGAATGCCGCTTCTGGCATCTTTGTCCTAAATATACTTAAATTCCATAATATATCTCTGTGTTCCATATAGATATGTTTCTTTCAGAATCTTATGGCTAATTTGGGCTGTGATCATCTCTAGGCTGCAAAAAATCCCAAAACACCTTTCTGTGTTGCATTTAAAATGTATTTCTGCTTGACTTGTGAGGATTCTTTACCTTATTCCCTCCAGATTCTCTGGGTTTTGAAGTGCACTAAGCCCCAAGTGAATGTGTCACCCACTCAGAGGTCACACAGACATCAGTAAAAATTCCTTCTCAGGAATTTCAGAGACACAAAGCTGCCCTCCAAACTTTGACATCATTTTTAAACCAGCACCTTCAGATGATTTCCCCCCCCCCCCTTTTTTTTTTATTGAACCAATGAAGTGTTTCTGCTACACTGCAATAATCAGTACAAACCACATGATGCAGCAGTTCCCAAAATAGAACTGCCTGCAGAACACGCAGCTTGGAGTCGCTTCCAAGAGGAGCAGGGGAAGGAATCCAGCAGTGTTCCGCTTTTATGGGAATTCTGGAGTCGTTTTTCATACCTGATGCTCCAGGAGTAGCAGCAGCTGCTGCATCCTCCATGAGATCTCCATCTTCCAGCTCCATAGTAGTGCTGTACTCCACATCATTCTCTCCAGACCTTCGGGGATGATCAGGGTGGGAAAAGGAGAATACAACTGTTAGCTTTCCTCAGATCTTGTTAAATGTTATGGCACAAAAAAACAACATAAAGTGCTGTAAATTGTATTTCCTGCATTCCAAGCTACCCAAACTGAACAAATGAAGTGTAGTAATTAAATGACTGACTCATTAACCAAGAGGCCAGAAGTGCCATATGTACCTAGACTGCAAAATCTGATCCTGCAACTCCTGTATTTGTAAGTGTTGCAGCACATTCTCACATTTTAATTAAGATTCCAGGATTTGACATCAGCTCTGCTCAGCCTTGAATTCCCTAATTTAAATACCTGTCCTTATCATCACTCTCCTACTACTACAACACTTCCCAATACCAGACCTCTGTTCTGTTACAGTGCTGAGACAGATTTCTTAATAGTGTTTTGGGAAAGAACCTTCACAGATTATCACTTGTCAAAGACAGAATGCAGCACTAACATAAATAAAGAGATCAGAAAGACAGTAATTAGCTGACCAAAAATTCAATGTTTAGCACTAACTCTATCAGTTCATGTTGCTCCCAGTATAGGAACCACCTCTCAAATCACACTGGAATCCCACACACCCCAGCAAATTACTCAGTTTCCACTGGAATTGGGATGATTACCCTGGGTACAAGGCACAGGATGATCTGAAAGGCATTTAAAGTTACTTACATAGTTTCTTCATCAATATCATTTTCTTCAGTGTTACTGGTTGCTGTTGAACTTGCTGAAGAGCTGCTGCCATCAAGGTGGTTCACCTCATCTTCACCAGCAAGATCTATATCCAGGTCACCATCTGAGAGCTCGTGCTACAGGAAAAACAGGAGGTTTTTGATAAAGAAACATTCACTTGCACCTTGATGCATCCCCAAAAGCTATGAGCAGACACTCTCTGTCCCTTGTGTCACTATCACACAGCGTGAGGGGGCTCTCAAAGCACATTAAAGGCTGGGAACAAACACAAGTCAGATTTTTCAGCTGCAACTTGGAGACTTTTTTGTGGTGGGATCTTTTAAGCTCTGTTCTGGAACATCTCTCTGGAGTCACCTCTCACTTACAGCTTTCAAGTGTGTCATCTCCTATTTCCATAGCAAGGATAATAAACCTCATTTACAATTCAGAAGCTCCCCTGTTTCTATTGCTGCCTTATCACAGAAAGCTACATATAAACAGAGGCAGGAAACAGAGAATTCCTACATTGAAGTCTTCCTGCTGGGTCTTCTCTTCCTCGTCCTCCTTGTTCTCCCGCGCTAATCCTGGAGCAGTGAAATTCTCCAGCAGTGCTTCAATGCTTTGTCCAGGTTTCTTTGCTCTTGTCTCTGTGCCCTCATCGTTCTGGGGACTGAGGTGAGTGTCTGGAGGGGAAACCCCTCGGGATTTCTGAGTCCGGGACAGTTCAATCGCAAGCCTCTAAAAGGTGACAAAAATAACAGAGAAGACAACAATGGAGCAGCATCACCAAATCAAGCACCTTTGTTAACTTGCAGCTACACTCTAACAGGTGATTTACATTCACAAACATCCCACTTACTTCTTTTAGGTTATTTATTTGCTGGATATAACTTGTCTGAGCTGCTTCCAGTTGAGCAATGTACCAGTGCTGATCCCGGCACTTTTGGAAGAAGGTTGGTGAGCGCACTTGGAACCTTCAAAGGAACATTCAAAAGGGGTTTTCTGAAGGAGTTTGTTTGGTTTGGGGTTTGTTTCTAAAATGTCCCTTCCTCCATCCAAAAAAGCCCTGCAGAAAAACCTTAAAATCTAGTGGTGAAATAAACTTAACAGACAACAGGTCCTTGTGGACTCAGTGTCCTGAACACCCTGACTGGCCACAGTGAGTTCTGTAGGAGAGACTCACAGACTTCCTTTATTCCCAAAGTTCTCCAATGCTCACTACAACTGTTCCTAAAGAGAGGGAGAAAGCATTTTTTTCCTTTAATTCTGGTAGCTACAGGTCTCTAACCCTTATTAGTGCCAGGAGCAGCTACTCCTCCAAGAAAGATAACATTTCCACAACTCCCTTTGGCACATTTCCGTCTTTAAAGCTGCTGACAGTGAAATCCATTTAGAGCAAAACACATCACTAATCTTTTAAATTCAACCGGTTAATTATTCCCTATTTCAGCAGTAGATTGGTGATGATACTTTGAAAGGAGAGCAGGGAAGCCCCACCTGAGGATCACGGTGTCGTTCTGTCGGTTCAAGTAGCCCTCGTTGGCCAGCAGGTCCAGGCGGAAGAATCGGTTGTAACCCCAACATTCCCCAACTTCAAAATCAGAGGCAAACTCCCGAATGATGTTTTTGGTGGGATCATTGGTGGATTGATGGACCATTTCTACACGGTATTCATACCTGCCCAGGGGAAAGGCACAGGGATTAGGGCCAAAAGGTGTCCGAATTTCTGAGTGGGTCAGGTTTAAGAGCTGCACTTCCCTGCCCAGCTGAATGGGTGAGTCAGGCTTACAATTTTACTGAACACTTAAATAAACAAGGAAAAGGAAAAGGAAAAGGAAAACGGAGTAGAGAACTCCAAGACCAAACTACCACACAGATACTCTTATCAGTTCTTTTGCCACCTTCTTTTTTATCTCAAGAAAGCCACTGAGTAACAACTTTAAAATATTATCTCTGTGCCTGATTCAAAGCTCAATGGACAACAGAAGTCTCACCATTCTTTTCCCAAGGGCTCTGCAGTCTCTGCAAACACTGACAGAAAAACCCCACCATCTGTCCTTACTGCAGGTTTGCTTACTTGGATGTCTCTGGCAATCCAGCAGACAGCTCCAGGAACACTGACAGGTAGTAGCCCCGAACTACTCCATTTCCATCCTTGAAATGAAATTGAGAGGTTCATTAAAAATAGAAAGGAAAAACCAGAAAAAATAAAAAAAACCAAAGCACTGATACAGAAGACTTAGAAAAGTTTAGAAAATAGCTTCAATCAACACTGGATTTGCAGCAGGAATCTACTTTGGATGTTACAGTTGTGATTTTTAGACTTCAGTGGCCTCCTACTGTAACATGAATCAACAAGAAGCACATACACAGTGCAGTGCTGGTATCTCAGATATAAATCTCAAGACAAAGCTTTAATTACTCTAATAGCACTTTAGGTATTTGATTAAGTGGAAGTCTGAATAGACAAACACTTAATGTGCCAGAAAAATATTATTTCAGGTTAAACATTAGTTCTGAAATATTTTACATACAGTCACATTTCAAAGCTACTTATTTTTTGAGAAAAGAGCAATTTGTTCAGAAAAAAATCCCATGCAACATGAAAAGTTAGGGCAGTTAACTAAGCAACAATATTAGAGTCACCAGAAGTCAAGAAAAAATACAGCAAAACTTCCATTACACTCACCTGAATCAAGGATGAAGAATGGCTCAACTTGAATCCTCCAGCTTGAAGAAACATTTCAACTTACCATTGAAAAAATAAATTTTAATGCCTTCTGACAGCACAGCTCATGGAGCTAATCCTGAATTTACAGTACTCTGGAAACTTCCACACAGTTCCACCTCTGCACTGCAATAATACAATTCTGGGCATCCATGGGCTTCACTTACAGAGTCAATTCTCCAAGGATGCCACAAAAATCACTAAGACAGAGCTGGTGCTCCACCACCAAACTCCTCCTTCTCCACACAGCTGCAGGAGCAGCACTGACCAGAGCAGGGAATGTGGAAAGATCCCAGCTTGGGGGTCAACATTCCAACATGGACAAAGCTTCAGAAACTGGAATATTCGGCCCACTGAAGGGACATAGCAAAATACACATTTTAATGTCCAGTTTGAGAATTGAATGCAGAGTCAACAACTAATACTTGGTCCTCCTCCCACCTTCCCCAGTAAGTATTACTCAAACATAGAGTAAGTTACTCTGTACCTCAGTTCTGTAAGGAACATCTGCAAAAAACACTGAGACATTAAAATATCTATTAAGGTTCCTATGCCATATTAGTAGGACCCATCTTTAATTGCTTTTAAATTAACCAGACAAACTATACTGAGAATGTTCTCACTGGAGATCTGGAGGCAGAGAGGGAATTCCCCAGTGATTGGTGATCAATTCTTAAAATGTTCTTTTCCTACAGCTTTTCATATACAGCATGAGACAAACTGATGATTCCTCACTGGAAAGCCTGGGAATGAACTGGGATGGAATAAAAACTGCAGTTGAAGACAAAACTCACCGGGTAAACTTTTAATCTCCAGCACAGTCCTGACACCTGCAGGGGAGGGCTGTACACGGGATCCGCTCGCTGGCGCAGGGTACTGGTGAGAGAGGAGGAAAAATATTTGGTACTGGGACAAAGCAAACCCCTCATGGAGCCATGAGCTGCACAGGCAATTGTCCTTCTCATGGAAAATAATTGTTCACCTGGTAAACAAGAGATTGTTAATGGAATTTCTGTAGTTTAGTCCACATCTCACAGTTTTCTGTGGAGATTATTCTGTGTTTTAAATAACATTTCTCATGTAGAGAAGGAACAGAAGGATGTTCCCAATATTCACCGTAATTTAAGATACATTCTTACCTGAAGTTTTCCAAGACAAATGTAGTTGAGTCATAGGCTGGAACCAATTCACTGTGGGGGAAAAGAATAAACACATTACACTTGAATAACATGGCATTAAAAATCCCAACTTTCACAATCTGTAGAAGAATTTTAGATGATTTAAGTCACCAGAGCCACTGCAATTCACCAGGACTACACTGGGTTATTGCAGTGTAATTCCATTTATAAGCCTCCTTAGGAGGAGATACCTTGGTGCCACTAGAAAATGAACATTCAGATTTAAACCAAGACACAGCCAAACCAATTTTTGCTGAGGAATTCTTGAGACTTCTCTGACTTTCCATTTTTTGAAGACATTTTTTCAGCACAGGCTCCCTCAGAACCCAGCACCAGCAGCATTCTCCTGATGCAGAATTGTGCTATGAAGTGGTTTTGGCTGTATATTCTGAATTAAGGTGACCTGCAGAGGCATCTCATGAGAGCCTGGCAATTATATACTGAATGACCCAATAATAAGAGAAAAAAGGACAAATCAGTAAACTAAGTGTAAAAGAGAAAAAAAAAAAAACTTGTGAGCTGGAACCCACTGTCCTGACTCCCCAGCAGGGACTACAGACACAAAATGAGCCCTGCTGGGACAGAAAAGCCTACTTGCAGCACAGGTTACTACCAGGAGTAAGCTAAGAGGAAAACTCTCCTCTCAAGTACTTTAAATATGTTTTTAAACACTGAACAAACAGAACAGAAATGCAACACTCACCTTGTGAAGTCTGGGGGGACAGGAGTGGTGACAAACGAGGCCATGGGCTTCCGATGGACCTGCTGGAACATCATCAGGATCTCTGAGCTTTTGGATATCAGCTCACTCTTGCTGCAGGACCGTAACTATACAGGGAAAAAAGGAAGGAAAAAAATCCTTAGCTGAGCAAAAATCAGAGGTTTTATCCACTTTTCTTTTTAAACAACTGAATTGCACGTTTGTCACAGCTTCAGAAAGTTTCCCCACGACACAACGTAAAAGGGAGCTTGGAGGTTTTGGGTTTTGGTTATTTTGTTTTCCAGAATTCCACAATGAAAGTTACAACAACTAGTGTGTATTTCCCTTAGGTTAAACTAATTTATATACAACTGGGTAGTTTTGTACGATATTGCCACTAATCCCTGTACTAGTTTTTCAAGCAATACAACACCTTTTGAGTGTTTCTAGAAGACGTACTTGTTTTTAAGAAGAAATCGTGCAACCTAAGGCCACTTCAGTGAAGAGATATCCTCCAGAAATCTCCATCAATTAATAGTTTTAAAATGAAAAAGAAATCAAGAAAAGCCAACTGAGGAGGGATCTCTTTTCATAATCACCTGATGTTCTACTTCTTGAAGCAGGGTTTCTAGAAGTTCAGTTTCTTGAGTAAGTGATGTTTTTTGACCTGTTTAAAGAAAAGACATGGTAAAAACCCCCAAAACCACATACTATTTCTTAAGAAAGTGTACTTTTCATTTTCTTTTTTCCCTCACATGGAAGCTGCCCCAGAACATACTAAGGTAAAGGATTTCTAAATATACCAAGGTTGATTGAGAAAGCATTTGAAAAGCAAGTCTACGTTTTTAATTAGAGCTGTAGTGAAGAACTCATTTGAGGTTAAGTCAGTAACGAAACCCTCTGTGTCCCAGAAACAGCAGGATTGTTGTTTTGGGGTGCTTTTTTGGACACAAAAAAAAAGCAGTTTTGACTCTTATCCAGACAAGCCTCACTCATATTAAAATTACGCTAAAAGGAGCATTTATCACAAAGATGTAATTTTCAAACTTTTCTAATTAGAAAGATGCACTTCTTGACCAACATAAATGATGAAGTAAAAGCACTTTAGTTGAAAGGTGCTAAACATCCGCCAGCTAGATGGGAATGTTTTCCAAGATATTATATAGGAGTTTTTAATAGAATATAATCAGGTTATGTCAAATTTAGAACTTATCACAGTAACTACCTCATTAACCAAAAGCTTTGCTGCAGGTGGAAGTTTTCTACCAGCAGTGAGCTTGCTCAACACCAGGCAGCGCGGAAGGAGTCATGCTCCCAGGAAAACAGTTTCTCAGTGGATTTATACATTGTTAACAAATTTCTCCTCCTCCTCACAGAGGCCAATACCCACCCATCAAAGTGATGAGCTTGTTCTTGAGCTGGGTGTCCAGGCGGGCGATCATCATCTCCACGGCGTTGCGGATCTCCCGCACGCGCTCATCCTTGGCGCTGCGCACGGCCTCCACGTTCCGCTCCTGAACGCGGCAGGAAAAACATGGACAAAAGCCTTCACACATCTGCATCTTCCACTCATTCACACCTTGACTCCACTCTCTCAGATCCCAGAAATGCTTAAGTCTCCCTAAATCCCCCATGAGGAAAAACAGGAGCTTTGGTTTGGTGCGTTGCTCATGGAGCAGCCAGGATTTCACCGGGTCCCTCAGCGTGCCCAAAGGTTAATTGGGAAGCTGAGCAACATTGTCTCATCACACAGGGATTTGTCATATGGGGATTCTTTAGTATCAGACCTGTAAATGCAGCTGCCAGTTTCTCTTCTGCAACTTGTGCAGCACAGAAAAATTATTTTTGTGGTAACGAGAATGATGTGATAAAAACAGAAAAGCTCTTTGTGGTAACAATAATGGATAAAACCAGCATCTATCTCCCTGGCAGGGGAAGGCCACAAACTCTCAGCATTTTATAAACACAAGTGGCCCATGTGGTGATAAAGTCACATCTGAGCTGGAGCAGAGCAAAACTATCAGTGCATGTGGCAAACAACCACCTGAACAACAGGCAAACATCATACAGAAACTCAATCAAAAAATTTCTCATTTTATCTGCACAAAGACTACACATCATAAATGTAACACAAAAGTAATCCTTCCTGGGAACCAAGAAACTGCATCAAATTGCTGGAATTCCCACTGAAACTGCCCAAGCTGAATGTGCCAATATTTGTATCTGACACGTTCACAGGGAAGAAAAAGGAGATACACGAACAAATCTCCAACTGGTGAGCTGCTCATCCTGCAGACTCAAATGCATTTACAGATTATTATCCTAGGAAAAGGAAAACAAGCTGCTAGAATAAAGCATTTTTATTCTTATTTAGCCTGACAGAACGTACTTTAAGTGTTGACAAAAACACATCTTCCAAAGTACTGTGCAACTCCAGCTTTTAAACAGCACTCACCAAAAGAAAAATTGTATTACCTAACTCTAAACCAGAACTGAGAATATTTTGATCTTTTCACATTGTATAAGAAGAGTCAAATGAAAAAGCAAAAAGATCTCACTGTGGAATAATCCCATCACCTTCTAACAGGTACTACTTCCACTTCCCACTTTACAGTTATCCTTTGCCACTGGAATACTACAGGAAAACTTCCTTACCACTTCCTGCACCAAACTGATCAATTCCATGAGTCTTCTCCTAAGCTTTGCCACTTCTTCATTTACTTTTGTGACGTGCTGCTCGTAGATTTCTGCCAGTGGTTTAAAAGTGTGTCCTCCATGCTGTTCAAAGAGAAAAAGGGGGAGGAGGAGGAGGTGGTGAATAACAGAGCATCTCTTTTCCACTTTATTCCACTCCTATTAAATTCCTGAAAGAGAAGGGAAGAAAGCCTATGAGTGTATCACTCGTTCTGGAAAGGTTCCAAAGCAGATTGTATGTAGGAAGTCAGTCTTTCGCTTCCCTTTGTAAGAAGTCATGAATTTGGCTCTCATTCCATCAAAACTTCCTGTCAGGAGTTATTTGGAGTCTCAAGAGTCCTCCAAAAATAAACTGCTTCATTCACTGTACAGTCCTTTACCAAATCAAATATTGATAGAAGGTTTATTTTTATCATTATTATTAAAACACCCTTCCCAAACAAAGGCAGCACACTGTTAACCACTTACATTCCAGACAGCAACAGCTGTTTCTCCTTGAAATACCCAGCTGGATGGATAAACTCTGAGGAACTGTGCTACAGCTTTGGAGATTAGAGGCCAGGACAATTAAATAACAAGTGTTATCTGTGTTTTTTGAGCAAGGCTTCTTCCTTTGCCCACAAAACTCTCTCCATCACACAGAATTTGTCCAAGACATCATGAAGGTTATAACAAGGAAGGCAATTCTGACCTGCTTTTGGCAAAAATTCAATTTCCTTCTCTAACTACAAACAAAAAGTATTGTGTTTCACAAGCAATGTCATTAAGTAATAAATACACATCAAACTGCAGGATTTGCATGGCAATCCAACAGCTGTAACAGCAGTTTCACAGCATTTCTAGTTCTTCAAAACCACTGTCAGACACAAAGCCTGAAGTCTCTCACACCATGTGCATTCCAGCAAGTCTCCTCTTACCATTCCTCCCCAAAGTGCACACTGGTGGCAGATACACTTCTTGCAGGTCCAGCAGAAAACACTGAGCTTCTCATGATGATTCTCACACCTTAAACCAAAAAATACACATATCACCAACAGAAAACAGCAATGAATTTTCTACAAACTCAATTTAATATTTTCACTTGTTTTGCTACACAATCCTGCAAGTAAAGCACAAAACATCTTTTGCAAGAACAGTTACATTCAGTAAAAACCTTCTGTAAGATTAATGTTGCTTTTAGTATTCTCTCAAGAAGCACTTCACAGATACAGAGAGTACATTACTAAAATTGGCTCCTAGAACGCAAACCACAAAACACTTCATGCAAAGAACACTCCATTTACTTGTCCTTTTCATTCTCTTCATGCTTTGTGAGGCTGCAGAGCTGAAGTGTGTCCAGCTGCTGTGTGACCTCCTCTGCCCAGCGACAGTTGACAAGCTCTCGGAGCTGCAGGGGGGCTCTGCAAGAAGGATGGCATAGTTAGAGCAGGAATTTGGCTCCAGGAGCCAAAGGAGAAGCACTGAAGTGAATTCAGTTCAATTCTACACTACTAGAAGAGTCACAGGCAAAAAAAAAAAAAGCAGAAATTGTAATAGTTATTCCAAGGGGAAAAAAGTCAATTAGCTCATTTGGGGACTGGGGAGAGGTAGGATACAGGATAGCTGCATGAGCACATCACACAAATTACAGGCATAAAAAATGGACACTTTCACACTGAAAACTGAAGCTTCTGGGCTCTGACTTTTTTAAGAAGAATATAAAGAGGAATTCCCTCTAGTTACTCTTATTACACCAGCTACGTACACAGCAGTGTTATGTGGGAAGAACAAAGATCCTGCTTAGCTTGTCACAAAACTAGAACACATTTTACAATAAGTATTATACCAGGGCCAATTTTTATAGAAACAGCAGGCAGGTCTCAAAAAAAAAAAAAAAAAATCAAGCTTAAAAATATAGTGCAACCTGCACTGAAAAAGAGATTGATCATAACAGGACAATCCACTCAATTCCTGATATTAAAAATACCTTACCTGCAATGAGGGCACTGAGCTCTTTGTTCAGTCAGCCAACGCTGTGATGAAAAAAGGAAAAACCTTTTTAAACAGAGTGGAATGAAAGAACTGCAGGCAAACATGTTCCATCATTAATTAGGAGTTACTTATTTTTATTATAGCTTTCCTATATTTTTTTCCTTTTTTCAACAAATTTTCAATTTAACTGTTCAACCACTTAGTCACAGAAGAAGCTGCTACTTGTGTCTTAGTAACAAGCAACCACTTGGCTTCAGATGTCAGAGATGCTTCAGTTAAAATTATACAGAGAATTTTGAGGTACCAAATATTGCATTAGAAACCACCCACCTGGCAGATTCCCAGAGTCTTAGACTAAAGAGTGCGTTTCAATAAAGGAAAGAAAAAGACACCACAAGTATCTTTTTCAGAGTCTAATTAGTCTTCAAGATAATTTATTTCTTCCTCTTGGGTTATTTATAGACAAATTAAATACCTGAAGTTCAGTGATCAAATCCACAAGGAGCCTGGGAATGTTTCTCTTCCAGAAAGCTCCAGGGACAAACAGCTGAGCAAAGAACTTCACCTGCCCACTACAGCTCACAAGTGTAAAAGCTCAGCAGTTGATGGGTTTATATTTGTCAGCTCTCTACTACATTTAAAGAGTCTCATGAATAATCTCTCACCACCCAGCAACAATATGTCATCTACAATCCTTAATATGCAGCACAAATCCTTCACCTACAGCTCTTGTCAGAGCTTCCAGAGCGAAGGATGAACGTCTGTTCCAATTTCTGGAAATACTACTGGAGGTCTGGAAACCTCAGCTGAACCTTTTGCTGCTACAGCAACACAAAACAGCATCTGGATTTGGAACTGGAGCGTGATACACTGGGAACCACGGCCTCAACAAAGGAATGAGGACTGAGATGCTGCCTCAGACTCCCCTGAGAAAGATTTAGCCCCAGCTGATCACACCACACCAGCCTGACAAGCATTATAAAACACCTCCAGGATACAGGAGGTGATGCTATGACCTTACCAGATGCAAAGTCAGCATCTGATTTCTGTCCCAACTTTTGTCTTCCATGCAGGCATCGCCAACTCTCAGGAGGTGCTAAAGAAGGGATCATTGTGTGTCTCTTCCTTAAAGCAATTATTCCAGATGGTGCCTATAATTAGCACCACTGAAGGCAATGCACAGCCTGCCTACTTCTTCCTCAGGGGTGTTATAAAAGGTTTTGAAAGGGAAACTAAAGGAGGAAACAAAAAAAAAAAAAAGGAATCCTTGGAACTCCAGGAAAAGAACGTCTTCATAAGCTCAGTTTTCAGTTCGAACATTTGAAAGAATAAACCAAACCAAGCAAACTCACACGGATACAGCTGAAACAGCAGAGCTTGGAGCAGTGAGGGCACAGGCGGGCATCCCGCAGCTTCTCCATACAAATAAAACATCGGAACACCTCGGCAATGCTCTGCAAAGGGGGATTATCACTATTGTTAAACATGCTTCAAACACACCAGGGCTGCATTTGTTTTCCAGGCACAGTGCCAGGTTTCAGTTCCGTTCCAAACAGCGCATCTCCGAGGGAGACATAACGTGGACATAACAACTCTCCCCCTCAGCTTCTCCTACACTGCACCAGCTCCCAGCACCCATTTTAAAACACTATTCTCCTTCTTCAAGGAACAGCTTCTATTTGTCTTATCTCTTTTGGAGCAGTCCTTCCTGTAGCCAAGATATTCCTGCTTGTGATTGAGCGGTTGCCAGAAGAAATGGTGTTGTACCTGCAGACAGTGGACTGGCACTAAACTGTTTCTGAATTGTGGTAAGTGCATGTACGTGTTACAAACAAGAGGGCTTGAATTGAATTGGGTATTTTTTTTATTTTTAAAAGACTTATTTGTTTTTAAGGTCTACCATTAGCACCAGCTCTATAATTTCTACACTCTCTTCTACCCCATTTAATCAATCTTGGGTGATAAAAACATTTCTCAAACAAGAAAGGTATTTTGAAAGCAATGTTTGCTTTCCATATTGATAGATAGTTAACTGATAAAGAAGTTTTACCTTCTGTATCATACAGGAGCTATAACCCTGCTGGTTTTAACTATGGAACTTCATAAGGTCCTTCAGAGGTGCTAATTTTTCTCCCCACATCATTGAGATTGTGAATCAGCACAAAAGCACGACATCTTTAATTTTAAAGATACCACAGTATCTCCCATATATTAATGTCTTCTTTAACAGTTGCGAGCCATTGAAACGCACCATATGCGTTTACAGGAGACGATCACAGCCGGTCTTTTACATTCTTCCCCAGCCTGGCTGTGACACAGCCCCCAGCAGGTGTTTGAGCTGCCGGGTTACAGCCACGGTGCCAAGGCGGGTTCCGTGTGTGCCAGGTCTCTTCCCACCCACCCATCCATCCCTAGATCCATCCACCTCCGGAACTGGCACCTGCGGAGCTCCGCCAGCTCATTTCCGACCCCCTCCCCACCTGCCGCCTCCCTGCCCACCCGAGCCAAGCCCCGCAGCGCCGCAGGCTGTTCCCAGCGCCCGGGCCGCCGCCGCTTGGTACCACTCGGCCTTTTTCCCCCGCTCACACAGGGGACAGGGACCCTCCGAGGGGCCCCGGCAAACCGGGAGGGTGCGGAGGAGAAGCCGCAGCCGCTGCCCCCTCACCGCCCTGAGGGAGCGCGCGCCGCCCGCCCGCCCGCCGCTCACCTCCACGCTCTGCTCGTCCATGGCTGCGGCCCCGCCGGCGGAGGGAGCGGGGACGGCTGTCCCCGGCCTCCCTCTCCGTGCCCGCGGGTGAGGAGCGGAGGCTCCAGGAGAGTTGTTTTTTAGGAGCGGACTCGGCGCTCCGGCCCCGCGCACCCGCCGGGCCGTGACCGCGGCAGCGCGGCCGCCCCGCCCCGCCCGTGCTGCGCACGCGCGGGGCCGCCCGCAGGGGGCGTGGCGGCGCGAGGGGCGCGCGGGAGGAGCGGCAGCGCCTGAGGGGAGCCGGCGGAGCGGGAGCCTCACGCTTGGATTTTCCTTTATTTTTCGTTATTTTCTCTTATTTTTCTTCATTATTTCTATTAATTCCTCCTTGCCGGCGAGGTTTCAGGAGCGGGGATGGGTTTCGGCTATTTTCAGTTGTTATAACCAGCGTTCACCAATAAATTAAATGTTTAACGCTGCTGAGTGTAGTGGCAGCAAGGATCGAGACCTCTATTGGAAGTAGATCAGTGTGATTAAAAACTACTAAATAAAGTTTGTGAAACCGATTAATTTCTTGAAGCTGATAAGTTACTCGTAGGTAAAAGGGCACACTTGGCAGCACACATCAAAAAATCAAGTTGTTCCTGTTCTTTTCAATACCCAGCCTGTTTCTTTTCCCATCAAACCCTAAAGCAGTTCACAGATGAGCACAGAAACCAGCCTTTCCCTGCCTAAGAGCACTAATTCAAACTTTCTCTCCTTTGACAGACACAACTTTTCATAGGAAAAAAACTGAATACAACTTCAGGTATCTTACTCTCTCAAATTAGGCTGAAATATAACAACATCAATGTAAAAAATAAGATATAAAATATCTATATTACATATAGAAAAACACAAAAATATAGAAATATTAAACATAAGAATGGTTTTCACTGTTAGGGTGGCCAAACAGTGTAACAGAGGTTGTAAACTCTTCATCCTTGGGAATTTTCAGCCTGCCCTGAGCTGCAGTCCAGGCGCTTGGACTGGACAGTGCCCAGAAATCCCTTCTGACCCCAGCTGGACTGTAAAAAACCCAAAGGATTTCACATCAAAGGAAAATTAATCAGGTCAGGGAGCAGGTTCAGGGGTCAGGAGTCACGTAAACAAAAGTATAATAAATCTTTATTCAGGAATGCAAGTACAATTAAGAGGCTTTAGAACCCCCTCAGGAATGCAGCAAGGAAGTGGAAGTGTCACAACATTCCTCAAAAATGCATCAACCATAATCCTTTAAACAGGCAAGGTAAAGTGCCAACCTCAGTGTTTTTGAACTCTCCAATTCCAAGTATTATCAACAGAATGTGTATACAGAAACATTAACAACTTCCCAACAGTGGACTTTAAACTCTTGTTCCAGAGAAATTCTTGTTCCTTAATAACCCAGGAGCTGTGACCAAGATGCTTCTGTAACAGATGAGCTTTCATTTACACAGCTAATTTAACATTTCCTTGTTTGTTGAGTTCCACAATCCCGAGTTCTTTCAGGATTTGAATTCTTGAGTCAGTGGCTTTCATATTCATCTTGTTCATCTGTGAAATACTCAGTGCTGCTCTGTAAGACAAAAACAATTTAGTAAAACATCAGGTCTGGCAGAAAAAGGCTAAAACGCACATGCTATTTAATCAATGATTTTTGTAAGTGCTCTGTAAATCTCAAACTTATTCATATTACCATCAACTTTTCTGTGATACCTCAAATCATAGCAGTCATTTCTAATCTTAGGGTTAAAGAGAGAATTTCTGAGTCAAAAACTTCCTGGTTTTGTAATATCAGCCTGTAAGAAATCCCCAGCACTCACCCCAGAGAGGGGTCAGAGTGGGGAGAGCAGAGTTTGGGTTCACAGTTTAGTGTCAGGGCTTTTTGAAGTTACAATATGGCAGTGAATGCTTAAATTGCTGGCTTTATTTAATTTGAAAAGGCTGAAATTCTTTACAGTTTATAAAATTCTTTTAATGAATGGCTTTGAGTCTTACCTGTTCTTCTTTACAACGAAGTGGTTAAATAACCCCTTGTACAAATAGTTCAAGTCTGCTAATTTGACAGTGCTTCTGACACTCCTGGGCACACTCATAAATGTTTCCTCAGTCAGTGGTTTGAACTGGGGGTCTAAAAAGTTGGAAATAGAAGATATTTGTTAAAAAAACTGGAAATGGAAAATATTTGTTTCTTAAGAAATTGGGTCAAAGATAGAAAGTACTTCCATTACTGTTCAATCACCCCCCTAAGTGGGACTAAAGGAAGATTTTCCAGCAAGAGAAAGGAAAGAAGAAACAATCACTGTACCTGGAGGCTTAGTAAAAAATCGTTTAATTTGAGATCTGATGAGAATTGATAAATTTGGTCTGTCAATGACTAGTTGGTCTTGTTTTTTTAAAAAAAAAACGAAACCAACTGTGCAAATTCCTTTCTCAAAGCAGGGATAAATGGATTTAAAAAGAGCTATTTCTAAGGTAAGATTAGTGCACCATTTCTTCCAGACCATAAACACAACAGTTTTCCACTTCGGTCCCATCAAAAGCAAGGAAAAAAAAATCCCAGAAACACGACAACTACTCACGGAATGTAACTGAGGGGTCAGGTCCTTCTAGTAAAGTCTAAATTCTTCACATAAAACCAGTAGATACTGGTGCTTGAGACTGAAAACAGTGAATTTACTGCCTATCACAGCTTCTATGAGAAGAAAACAGCTGGAAGTTTATTTTTTCAGCACCCACCTTCAGCTGAGTCAGGGACTGTAGGTCCTGGACAGGATGGCTAAAAATAAACAATAATGTCAGTATTTGTTAGTATTTCGCCTAGAAATCATTTTTTACACTTTCACTTCTGCCTAAAATTGACATTAATTACATTTTACCATTGGATAACCAAAGATCTTGCTATGATCTGAAGTCAACAGCAAAATCTTAGGGATTAAACACAGTTTCAAATAAATTAAGTTTAAAATGGATACAGAAAGATTTATATGCAAGTCAGATGAGCATCTCCAGCTTTCCAGCATGGATCTGAAAGCACTGCACATGATTTAGAATTAATAATGGACATAAATTGAGAGCATTTATCAAGGGAGGAGCCGATATTTGCAAAGAAAGAGGGAGTGAAGCTGCAGGAATTGGACAGGTTTCATGCAAACCAACAAGCAACAAAGGGACAGAAAGTGAGGTCTCCTGTGACAGTGGGCAGTGAGGAGAAGTAGAAAAAGAAAAGGTCCATCAGAGAAACACCCTCTGTTAAGCTTATTTAATATTTTTAATATGAGACCCAGAGCAAATATTTGCAGATAATTATACTGGCTAATTACATATTGAGCTATGGGAGAAGATCTGACTTTTTAACAAGTATTAATTTAGATCTATGTTCTATTGCATTGCAGTTAGAATAGATTGTTACTCATATCCCAAAATTTGTTGAATATTTCACAGGAAATTAAGTTTCTCCCCACTTTGAGATACTTTGGTTTGAATCAATGACATTCCTCACTCCCACCCAAATGTTTCTTTATCAAGAAGATCAACAAGAGCAACCAACTGCGTCTCTGACAAGAAACATAAACACATCCCAATTAAAAAATAACAGGAACAAAGTCTTCTCAAAGCTAATTTTTCCTTTGTGGACCATCTAATTGGAACAATTAAAAAAGCTTAATCTGTATAGAATAAAAATGAAAAAGTCTGTTAAAGAATTTAATCCCATTTCTGAAAAATTCCATTCATTCGAGAGGTATTAAATCACCAAATCAGCCCCTTCTGCATTCAGCTGCACTCGGGATTAAAGGTTTCTGGAATACTGACACTCCATGCCCTAATTACCTCTTCCACTGGCAATTCCACTTCTTTTCCAGTTTGCAAGTTTAACTGCTGAGCTGCAGTCTGTTCTTCTGCTGACAGAGGCAAGCTCTGGAAAAAAAAAAAGCAAACACAGAGAAGTCTGATACTTCAGTTCCCGAGGTGATGATATTTACAGAAGGACTCAATGCTTGTGCAGCCTTTTGCTCATGAAAACTGACAGTAGACTCCTGATTTCCTTCCACTGAAAGCAAATGTACAAGCTAAGTATTTCTGAAAAATCAACCATAATTTTCCTCTAGTACCAATGCTATAAATTAGTCAAGTAAGATAAATTTTTCAATTAAAAAAAAGAAGACTTACATTTCTCCAGAAGTTTAATCCACCTTTGGTTTAGGAAATACAGAAAGTACAAGAAAATCTTTACCTAAAGCTCTACATATAACTCAAGAAAAGGATCTTCCACTTTAAGAAAATCCCAAGTATAAAATTATTCTGGGCAGAATATCCTTGAAACACAGTGAGATATGATCTGTTTTCCTTTCTGTGACATATAACTACTGTCTTTTAAATCATGATACAGCCCATTTTGTCTATAAAAAGTTACCAGTAACTTGCCCAGAGCTGTTGACAGATTAAACCCAATCTCCAGGTACTGTCATTAGAATATTGATCTAAAACACCTTATTTGTAAAGGGACAAAATTAATGCTTTCACAATCTCTTCAGTAATGAAGCAGTGTCTGAAGACCACTTATGAAAATGTTGTTTGTTGTTGGGTTTTTTAACAACTTAAACATTATCTTAGGAAAAACAGCTTTGGACTAACAGCAATCCCAGGGTGTTTGTTAAAATGGTTTTAACTTTCTCCCTTCAGGCAGTGAAAATACATTTGCCATTTAAAAGCTTTTTAGCCTTTTAAAACTGGCTTCACTTTCTATTTTCTTTAAGGTGTCTACTTCCAAAACCTGTCAGTGTGGCCCTGGGACACAGCTGTGCACAGAGGTGTTGATTCCTATGAAATGACCCAAACTGTGCCACTATTCACACTCCTCAGCTCCAAATCTGACCACCACCAGTTGTAACTGCTGGGGATTGGGATTTACAGAAGGAGCTTCAATCCTGCCAGCATTCCTTCTGGGAAACTGTCTCCTTATCTTCTAAGAGTCTGCACAAACAGTTTCCAATGGAACCACTCGTGCTACATAAAGGTTACAAAGCTCATGTTCGTTCCCGGGAGTGAAAACAAAGTGATTTAAATGAAAATACCACCTCCAGTTCAGTTCGTTGCTGCAGTGCCTGAACTATCTCCATTGTTTTCTCCAGGGCAGCACGGATGCTCTCCATGGATTCCTTCTGCTCCATGGAAATTTTTTCCATCTGCACACACAGGGATTTGTAACGGGATTTCAGCACTGGGAGTTCTTTCAGGAGAGCAACTGGATTCTCCTGTGTGAGTAGAATATTTAAATTATGTAAGATGATAAAATTAATGTGGCCACAAATCAATTAAAAGTGCAGCTGTTGGAGACACCAAAATTTAACAAGAAATGACCCTTTACAATGAAAATGTACCAGAGAAAAGGACTTATTTATAAAATCCTTTACATTATGTCATTTATTGTTTTCTTCTCATCTCTCCCCCAAAGCTGAATTTGGTCATTGCTTGTTGGCAAGTTTATCTTGGATCTCAGAGCAAGGGTGAGTTTTAGCTCAGATTGGAATCTGTGGCCTGAATTTAGGTGTTAACACCACTAATTTCTCAGAGCAGAACATGGGAGAATTTCACTATCCCAAGAAACCAAAGGAGTTTGGTTTGAATTCATGTTAGGCCACTTATCTTGATATGTGACACAGCAAATACTTTACAATAACAATAATAATAATAATAACAACAACAACAATAATAATAATAATAATAATAACAACAACAATAATAAAAGCCTGACAATAGATGAAAGAACAGCCACATATATTTCAGGTTTAAAGAAAAATATCCATTTATTACCAACTTCATGCAAAAAAATTGAATTTAATCTGAAAATACTACCTCTGCTGCTGTATCATCAGGAAGACTTTTCAATATTTCAAACTCCACTCTGTGCTGAATATAATCCAGATCAGATTCTGCTTTCTGGAACTAAAATATTTAAGGTCAGGCACAGTATATTAAAAACCAAAAACTGCAGACAAACCCCAAACTGTGTTTCAGGAAAGCAGGAGGCAGCTGCCTCCCTTTGAAAGGTTCAGGGACCATAAAAGTTTTCAAATTTAACTTTTTCAAATATTAAGAGTTCTGTCAGCAAAACTACAACACTCAGTTATTTACACAGAGGAGGTTATGAGTAAATTCAGGATCCAAGAGTATCATCAGAGCTTTTATTAATAATTATATTAGGGATGTGTTCTTTCAGATGGTTTTAATACCCACAAAACATTTTATTGTTCCCTGATAAAACAGACTGACTAA
The DNA here is from genome assembly GCF_017639235.1 of Corvus kubaryi. Lineage (NCBI taxonomy): Eukaryota > Metazoa > Chordata > Aves > Passeriformes > Corvidae > Corvus > Corvus kubaryi. The sequence continues at coordinate 8,337,464 of NW_024581088.1, forward strand.
CAGCTCATAAAATTGATGACATCACTTTTCTTTCCTTGGGATAAATAAGCCACCAGAGAATTGTCTAATTGCCTTGTAAAACAGTCTGCTGATAGCATTACTACTTAATTAATTTTAGTCTGCAATTTTAATATCTATTAAAGACTTCCACTTTCAAGAAAGGCAGTTTTCCCAGCTCCCAAGCAACTCATTAATTCTTTGACATAATAACTCAGTGATTTCACAGTCACAGAAGAGACAATGATGAAAGCAAGTTTAAAATGGTTGTGACTTCCTTAACTTGGTTTTCACTGTTTATATTGAGATTAACCCCAAAGTGACCATTCTGATTTTTTTTTTAAGGATCAAAGTAAGGCTGCATTTGTTACAGGCAGTGCTACAAAGCAACAAATATTCACAGTCTGTGGTCAGGCTGGGATTCCAAAGGGAAATTTATGTTTTAAACATCAGCCTTGGGATCCACCTTCAGGAATGGCCATTAATGCCTTTGAGGATCTGGAAACTCAGCCTGAAGGAATGGGATTCGATCCAGGATACTCTGCAGTGAAAGCCTCTTTCTGAGGGAGTGAAGATGGATGATGTTTCATACACCTCCAGTACATTTTCAAATAATAGCTTAAGAAAAGGAAAATAAATCTAGTGAAGAGCCTGTGCATCTATAAATCAAGGGGAAAGCTTTCACCCAGTACTGCCATAACTCACCATCTGCCCAAGAAAACTCCTTCCTACACCTGCCCCAGAAACCAGCCAGGACAAAATCCAAGAATAAAATACTTTTCAGTACACTGTACATTTTTAAAGAGTTCATGAGGGATTTCTTCCCCGACTGCTCAATGGTTTCTGTTCTCCTCCACTAAGAAATATTTGTAGGTTTTCATTTCCACAGCAGACACCCCCAAAAGAACATTTTTTGCTTTTTTCTAGCTCCTCCATTTTATCAGTTTTTGGGAAAGCAGACAACAAAGATGAGCTGCTTTCAAAATGAGCCATTAAATATTCAATACTGATAACCCGAGACTTCCACAAGGAGCTAACTAACATCATGCTACTACTGTGATTCAGGACATTAAAAACTGGATGTGAAGCTAAATGTGGCTAGAATATTAAGATTTGTGACAAGATTAACACAGTTCGGTAGGACTGTTTTTATTTTATAAATATTTATTTCTTGCTGCATTTCAGGAAACATCCACCTGCAAAAATCTCCCCTTAATGTTCCAGGTCAGAAGCATTTGTAGGATGATTGTTTCATGGCAACCACATAGAAAATGCAGGGTTTGAAGTGTAAATTTGTAATTTACTCACAGGCTTAGAAGAAAATGTTAGAAACTGAGGCAAGAGTGAGGCCAGTGCTGAGGGCTCTGCTCTCAGATGCTTTGACAATACTATTGCACTGCTCTCTGTATAGTACAGTAGTGCAATAAAGTCAGAGCACTCGTTAGCAGCAACAATTCTGGGCAACAATCAATCACACACTCACCAAAAAAAAAAAGAAAAAAACCACATCAACTCAGCCAGAGGTTTCTGTGGATCGTGAAGAGTTGGATAAGGTTAAAGCTCACCAAGTCCTAACACGCACATACAAAAACTCACATTGTTATTATTCATAATCTGTCGTTCCACTGATCAAGAGGGGAAAAAAACCCAACCACTCAATAAAATGCTCAACAGATCTGTCAGAAATTCAATTTCAAACTCCTTGGTTCTTTTTAAACTGGAAATTCCATTTTCCAAGTGTATTTATTGCTTGGATTTGCCTTGTAGCAAGCTAAGATTCTAAACTGCCATCACACAGATGTTCTTAAACTGCATTACAGGGAATATCTTCTAGACAGCCAAGTTTGTTCTTTATAATTTGCAGGTGCTGAATCACATTAAAATGAACTTAAGCACTCCTTTCCCAACTCTGGGGATGTCCTTTACCACTGGAGTGTGAGAGCACCATCACAGGGAGGGTGTATTCCATAAACCTCAGTGAAGGTGGGGTTTTTTAACACAACAGTAACTTGTTTACTTTACTGAGAGCTTGAGAACTCTCGGGGTTTGAAGGTGCTGAGATCCTTAACAAAATGCAAAGAAACCTGTGAATGGAGTGGAGAGAGGGGGATGTTTGCTGATGTACACAGAGCTGAGTCACCTGGACCATTTCTAAGACACAGAGATGATGGCATTTGTCATTAAATGACAGTCAATGTTTCTCCTTGGCAAGTGAGTAGAAGACAATGAGTAAGAAAAAACAAACCAGTGGCAATCTCATTTTACAGCTGTTTTGCAAATCACCTTCTGGTCTCAGACAGTGACTTGGGATGTGACTGTAACCACAGTAAGAATACAGAGTAATGCAGATTGTATTGCTGGCCAATGCCCTTTTAACATTGCACTGCTTTTTGTGCATCATCACCAGTAGTACAACATAAAAAGGGCACTGGACAGACACCACACAGGGACAGAGGAGGTGCAGTATCCCAAAAAACAGGGACAGCAATGAACCGAATTGCTCTGAATGAAGCACTTGCAGCTCATCTGAGAGTTTAACCATTTGTTATCCGGTTTTGGCAAATGGATCTCCACAAAGTTTCCCTCAGTGCAGGCTGGGCATTAAAGGTAAATGAGATGATTGTGCACAAGGATGCTCTGTGTGTTCATTGCAGGCCTGACTGTGCCTCTTGAAGCTGCTGGAAAGATCCCAAATCCCAGCTGACTCCAAGGAACTTGTGCAGCCCAGTCCTGAGTCCTGAAATACAGCGCCTGGAGTTCAGGGAATCATGGAATGGGTTGGGTGGGAAGGGACCTTAAAGCTCATCCCATTCCACCCCTGCCATGGGCAGGGACACCTCCCACTAAATGAGGTTGCTCCGACCTGGCTTCGACATATTCTTATTTAAATTAGCAGTTTTATGATCTTTTCCATAATTAATCTAATACTGTAGATGTTATGGTGCTCCTGTCACAAATAACCATTGATTACCTGGTATTTTCATACCCATTGTTCTCTTCAAGCTCCCACTAATTACTTTATCCCTGCTTCCATGAGACTAAAAAGAAGCTTTCCATGAAATTCATGTCAAAACCTCCAGGGAAACTAGAAGTGTTATTTTATCACACTTCTGTGGAGAGAGCTGACTTCACAGGAAATCCAGGACGAGGAAACAACAAAGCAGAAGGAAAAGCAAGAGGCACAAAGCTGTGAGATGTGAGATTATTCTGAATTCCAGAATAAAAGCACCCGTTAACTTAAAGGGAGCAAAACCACCTCCCTGTTCACATGTCCTAAAATGAGAATCACTTTCAATAAAACACAAAAACAAACCATTACTATAAATAAATAAATAAAACCTCTAACCCAAGTATCTCTAAACATATTTCTGAATTAAACTAGCCTTAAAAAAGAAAAATAATACTAATATATGGGGAGATCAAGCTTACACTATGGGGCACAAATGTAAAAATATTATTTAGAAGCAAGACCAAGGTTTGAGGGAGAGCACAAAGAACTTGGCTGGTTGGACACAGCTTCGCAGTGCCCCTCCAATGAGGGGAAACACAGCACAGCTCTTTTTCGGGAGGTTAATTTTTGCCTTTTTTCACTTTTCCAGGAGTGGGGCAGGCAGAGAGGCTACCATTACATATGGGACAGCCCCGTTGTGCTTCGGGGGGCTGCCTCAGAGCACTGGAAAGGAGCGAAAGGCTGGAAAAACTACAGGAATTTGGGGCTCGGGAAGGGAGGGCCGAGGGGGCCATCGCCCCGCTTCCCCCGCGCGCCCGCGCCAATGGACCAGCCCAGCCCGCCTCTCCCCCCCGCAGCGAAAATGGTCCAGCCCAGGTGAGCGCTCCACCCTCGCCCCCCGCTGGGAGAAAATGGACTAGTCCGGGAGCTCCACTCTGCCCCGCGCCCCCCCTCCCGCCGCGGGGACATGGACGGCCCGGCCGCGTCCCCCCGCAAGGCGGGCAATGAGCGCGCCCACCCCCACCGCTCCCCCCAGGTGCGCGGGAAATGGCCGCGCCCTGCCCCGTGCCGAGGGGTGAATGGAGCGGCGCAAGCCCCGCCCCTCGGGGGGGGCGGCGGAATGGACCGGCCCGGCCGAACCCGCCTGACCCGGACGCGGCCGGCGGGCGCCCCATCGAGGGCGGCGCGGGCCGCGCTCAGGGCCCGGATGGGGAACGCGGGCGCGGCTGAGCGGCCGCTCTTCCGTCGCGCCGCGCCCGCGCCCCCGCTCTCCCTCCCTT